>NC_079883.1:7422635-7486721 GCF_029227915.1 Hydractinia symbiolongicarpus | reverse complement strand
TTTTGCGGTCTTCTTTGCTGCCTTTTTGGGAGTCTTTTTGACCTTCTTTGCTGCAGGTTTTTTAGCAACAGGCTTCTTTGTGGGTTTCTTAGCTGCTGGTTTCTTAGCCGAGGCTTTCTTTGTGGCAGGCTTCTTTGCTGCTTTCTTTGGCGTGCTCTTCTTTGCTGGCTTCTTTTTTGGTGTACTTTTCTTTGCAGTAGGCTTCTTTGCCGTTGGCTTTTTTGCTGCGGCCTTTTTCTTAGGTTTTTCTTTTTTTACCTGACCTAGCTTGAATGATCCAGAAGCACCAGTGCCTTTAGTTTGAATCAAATCGCCTGATGTTACTCCTCGTTTAAGAGCCATTTTCAGATGATGATCTGAGTTTTCAGCAACTTTGTAATTTGCATGAATATATTTTGTAATAGCTTGGCGAGATGAACCACCGCGTTCCTTTAGGGTAGCGATAGCAGCCTTGATCATGTCCACATATTTAGGGTGATCAGCTGTCTTCTTTGCAGCAGGTTTCTTCTTGGGTGCGATTTTCTTTGGAGAAGCTGCTTCACTCATTTTTAATGTTTTCTTACAACAATCCAACGATAAACGATGCTTGTTATCACAGTAGAAGTATACTAAACATTACCGTGTAAATGAGATATAATTTAAGACGGTGCGAAGTATGCGGACGTAAAAGTACCACTCCCGGGAATTGATTTGGCGCGAAAACAGAAATGTGTGTTTCTGTACATCGTATAATGTCCGTTTTGGGTGCCGCGACTATGCGAAAGCATGTTAATTTTTATTTGTAGCACGACGCAATAGTCTGAAAGAGAAGCTGCTGGAGTTTGAGGTCTTCAGCATTACATCTACTCTGTTAATTTGGGCTTCTTCCGCGCCCGTGTTAGGATTTTCATAAAGCGTTCTTTGGTTTGCGTTGCGTATGTCGGCCTACATCATCGACACGGCCTGTTTCCGGCTATTAGGAGCAATTCATATATTGGGCACTGCGTTTCGACTTTTTTATTAGACCACAGTAAAAAAATTCACTCACAGAAGTCCCTTTCTTTCATGGCTACAAACACGAAGAATTCTGTCGTAAGTAAAACGAATGCGCAAGCCAAAATAACGATGGGGCGAAGTCATAAGCATGGCCCTGTGGCCCAATGGATAAGGCATCTGACTACGAATCAGGGGATTCCAGGTTCGACTCCTGGCAGGGTCGCACTGTCGCATTTCGGCTGCATGGTCTACTGTGTAACGCGCGCGCACGTTCTGGCGTAATGCGTTGATAAACGGAATGTACGCAGTCATATTGGAAAGTAATATCACGCACTTAGTATCGTCGCCTTTGTTAGCATTCATGTAAGTTACCATCCACTCGCTACAGTCGCTCTCCATCCTACGGCTAAATCAACAGCCGTGATTTTTACTATGTCGCCGTCCATCCGTACGCGGTGACAGTTGTAAGCTTTACAGTAACGTGACATGCTCCACAAGCAGTTACGGTGTGTGGACGATGCCTATCATGGCAACGCTTGTTCTTTATCGCTTCTCGGCCTAATGGCTAAGATCAAGTGTAGTATCTGTTCTTATCAGTTTAATATCTGGTAGGCCATTCTCTGAATGGTCAGTATATTAATCTGATTTTTGGCCTTGGGTCATGGAGGTGGATTCATTCACGCCGTGACCACGGGTTGCCTTGGTGTTGCACTATTACCGATGGCGGCCCACATAAGCAATAAAAGAATAATAGCAGTCCTCTTTCCGACGGCACTCTGCATAGTCTACGGCGGGAACAAAACGCGTACACTGGGGGAGAATACAGCCTATGCCCCGCGACACGGCAGTTTATAACACACTCAAGCCACAAGCATTAACAAACTTTGAAGGGTACCCTCATGCTACGGTGCAGTTCCAACTCATACTTACCTGACGGGGAAGTAAAGACTGATCAATGAGGGTTTTCTTCCAGAGTGAGGCTCTTGCATTGCACTACGCTTGGGCTGACCTCTGCGATTACTGCAAACGTCAGTAACTCGACCGTACAATTTCTGGTAGTGGGGGCCTGCGTCCGCGCTCGCCCCCTCCTTAAGTCAAAATGAATGAGCTTAGAAAAGTTGCGCGGCCAAATGTCGGTGGTGACTTAAACGCTAAGGTAAAACCTCGCTTGGCTGTTACGAAACGTGATTGCGATATAAGTCCTCGGAAGGCGGCGGAATTTTATTTTATTTGCCATTCCGTCAGGGTTATTGGATGATCGGCAATAGATCGAGTTTGTATGCATTTGAAAGCTCTTTTTTCTCGTACTATCACCTGAAAATGTCGTAGGAAAATGTCATAGGAAACACTTTCAACAACCGCCACGTTCCTTAATTGTTATAACAAGAAATATATCACAGCACCATTGAAATGAAAAGGCAACAAATGAAAATGAAAAGCCTACGACACCGGGAGTTCCCAGGCGGTCCCCCATCCAAGTACTATCCCGGCCCGACGATGCTTAACTTCCGTGATCAGACGAGAACGGGTGTGTTCATCGTGGTATGGCCGTAGACATTAGTAGGGGCAAATACGTGCAATTTATTTTGACGTTGTGATCAAATTTTTTTATTTAATTTCTTTGAGTTACTTAGGACAAGGCGTATGCATGGATTATCTATTAGACTTTAAGGTTATAGTTTTGTGAAAAAAACAATGTTTTTTTAAAGATGTGTGGCTATAAAAATAGCCGTTGTTTTCTGAGTGTAGCGGTTTACTTCTTCTGTCCTTTGTCGTTCTTCTTTGGGAGTAAGACAGCTTGAATGTTTGGCAAAACACCACCAGCTGCAATGGTTACACCGCTCAAAAGTTTGTTTAATTCTTCATCATTACGAACAGCCAATTGTAAATGTCTTGGAATAATCCTAGCTTTTTTGTTGTCTCTTGCTGCGTTACCAGCCAACTCCAATATCTCAGCAGATAAATATTCCAAGACGGCTGCTAAGTAAACTGGTGCTCCAGATCCAATTCGGTTAGCATAGTGCCCTCTACGAAGGAATCTATGCACTCTACCGACTGGAAATTGAAGTCCAGCTCTTGAGGATCTTGTCTTGGCTTTAGCCTTAGCTTTTCCACCTTTTCCACGTCCAGACATAACTGCGATTTGATTTGTAAGTTAATACAAAAACGTACGAATATTTAACGTAAGTGTTAACGAAATAAACTTTACTCGTTTTTTCATCATAAAAATAGGATCGAAATCATGTTTTTTTAACCAATCATAATTAAGTATTAAACAAAAGATTTTTTTTTTAACCAATTAAATTGCGTATCGGCGTTTTCGGATCGAATTCGATCCGATTTTTTTACTTATAAACAAAAAGTTTTGACTTGCAGTTTAATGCTTATTTACAAGTTAAGTAGCAAAAATTTTTAACCATGTCTGACGCAGCAGCTAAAGGAGGAAAACAGGCACCTAAAGTAGCCAAGAAAGGTGAAAAAAGAGCCGGCAAAAAAGGAGGAAAGATTGGTGGAACTGGTGAAAAGAAACGCAAGAGAAAGAGAAAGGAAAGTTATGCTATTTACATCTACAATGTTTTGAAACAAGTTCACCCAGATGTCGGAGTTTCAAGCAAAGCTATGAGCATCATGAACTCATTTGTCAACGACATCTTTGAGCGCATTGCTTCCGAAGCTTCGCGTTTGGCTCTTCAAAACAAAAAGTCGACCATCTCTTCTCGTGAAATTCAAACCGCAGTACGTCTTCTCTTGCCTGGAGAACTTGCAAAACAC
Organism: Hydractinia symbiolongicarpus; assembly: GCF_029227915.1. NCBI lineage: Eukaryota > Metazoa > Cnidaria > Hydrozoa > Anthoathecata > Hydractiniidae > Hydractinia > Hydractinia symbiolongicarpus. The sequence continues at coordinate 7,482,974 of NC_079883.1, read as the reverse complement.
GCAGTCAGTGAAGGAACAAAAGCCGTCACAAAATACACAAGCAGCAAGTAAACCAACGTCTACCAAACACAAACGGTCTTCTTTAAGACCACACATCTTTAAAAAAACATTTACTTGGCGTCACTACAAGTTAACCGAAGTTAATAAAACTTCTAAATAATGTGCTTAAGAACACTAGCCTACATTTAAAATACTTCCCCATGTGTGTGTGTGGATTAGCTTCACTTTTCATACGTATTATTAGCTGTACTTGCAGAAAAGACAAGTACATTGATCCATGTTATTGCTTACATTTAACTTAACCCAGCTTTTCACGGAAACACTCCCAGGCAAATTAACCCTACAAAGTATTTCTAAATTTTTTTTGTGTCATATATGACATAGTATCGTATAGCAATAAATGTAACTGTGACAAGACTTTACACATTGTGTAATTTGGAAGCGTGCACAAAGTAATGTTTTAAAAGATTTGTGGCTATAAAAATAGCCGTTTTTGTTGAGCAATGACAACGCTTAACCTCCGAATCCGTAAAGAGTTCTTCCTTGACGTTTTAAGGCATAAACAACATCCATAGCGGTAACGGTCTTGCGTTTAGCGTGCTCTGTGTAGGTTACAGCATCACGAATAACATTCTCTAAGAAAACCTTCAGTACACCTCTGGTTTCCTCATAGATAAGGCCAGAGATACGTTTGACACCACCTCGTCGAGCAAGACGTCGAATAGCAGGTTTTGTGATTCCCTGAATGTTATCACGAAGAATTTTTCGGTGACGTTTAGCACCTCCTTTTCCCAATCCTTTACCTCCTTTTCCGCGTCCAGACATATTGATATAGTTGCGTACAGAACGAGTACAAAAACAACGTTTGAGTTAACAGAATTCAGACAGCTTTAAAAAGAGGCCATAAAATTACCTACTGCTCGTGGAAACACCCTAATTAACCAATAGAGTTGCGTCATTACAAAATGTTCCGAACATTTTGTACATTTTTTTAAGTAAAACTGTAGTTTTTTTAAAAATTCGTGGTCTTAATGTTTCAGTAAGGCAATAAATTTGGCATCGTTGGAATTCGCCAAACCTTCTGCTACTTACTAAAAAAAAAAAAAGTCAAAAGCTTTTGTGTATCAGAAGATACAGCCGTTTTCCCGTAGCCAAAAAACACAGATTTTATAAAAATGTTAAAGTAATGAGCGTAATGTCATTATGCAGCCAATCAGAAATTACTTTCTTAGCACCAATCAAATGGTTTGTTTTGAACCTTAGCTGTCAATCAATATGAGAAATAAAACTTTGGCGCGATAGTGCATTTTAGACCGTCTTGTGTATCCGTACTACATCGACTTCTTAAAATATGGCTCGTACAAAGCAAACTGCACGTAAATCTACTGGAGGAAAGGCTCCACGAAAACAACTCGCCACTAAAGCTGCGAGGAAAAGCGCACCAGCTACTGGAGGAGTGAAAAAACCACATCGTTACAGACCTGGTACAGTTGCTCTCAGAGAAATCAGAAGATACCAGAAGTCAACCGAGCTCTTGATCCGCAAGTTGCCTTTCCAGCGTCTTGTGCGAGAAATTGCTCAGGACTTCAAAACAGATCTGCGATTCCAGAGCACAGCCGTTATGGCTCTGCAAGAGGCTTCTGAAGCGTACCTTGTTGGCTTGTTCGAGGATACTAACTTGTGTGCCATTCACGCAAAACGAGTTACAATCATGCCTAAAGACATCCAGTTGGCAAGAAGAATTCGTGGGGAACGTGCCTAAGCATCTTACCAAACAAAAAACGGCTATTTTTATAGCCACACATCCATAAAAAATATTACGGCTAGCTTTTTATATCAAACTTTGTTCTGCTTTCTGTTTAAATTTTATGCTACATAAAAATTTTATGCTACATAAAGTTTGACAATGTTAAAAATATGAAGGGCAAGAAAAGTAAAAGCAAGAAAATAAGAAATTTAAAAACGAAAATACTTAAACTTAGGGAATCTAATCTTAAAATTACTCTTTTTTAACTGTTTAAGTGACTTAAACAAGTTTAACTTTGTACCAAGATAATGTTTTTTTGTAAATGTGTGGCTATAAAAATAGCCGTTTGTTAATGTAATAGCCAGATACACACAAATTATTTTTTTGCGGTCTTCTTTGCTGCCTTTTTGGGAGTCTTTTTGACCTTCTTTGCTGCAGGTTTTTTAGCAACAGGCTTCTTTGTGGGTTTCTTAGCTGCTGGTTTCTTAGCCGAGGCTTTCTTTGTGGCAGGCTTCTTTGCTGCTTTCTTTGGCGTGCTCTTCTTTGCTGGCTTCTTTTTTGGTGTACTTTTCTTTGCAGTAGGCTTCTTTGCCGTTGGCTTTTTTGCTGCGGCCTTTTTCTTAGGTTTTTCTTTTTTTACCTGACCTAGCTTGAATGATCCAGAAGCACCAGTGCCTTTAGTTTGAATCAAATCGCCTGATGTTACTCCTCGTTTAAGAGCCATTTTCAGATGATGATCTGAGTTTTCAGCAACTTTGTAATTTGCATGAATATATTTTGTAATAGCTTGGCGAGATGAACCACCGCGTTCCTTTAGGGTAGCGATAGCAGCCTTGATCATGTCCACATATTTAGGGTGATCAGCTGTCTTCTTTGCAGCAGGTTTCTTCTTGGGTGCGATTTTCTTTGGAGAAGCTGCTTCACTCATTTTTAATGTTTTCTTACAACAATCCAACGATAAACGATGCTTGTTATCACAGTAGAAGTATACTAAACATTACCGTGTAAATGAGATATAATTTAAGACGGTGCGAAGTATGCGGACGTAAAAGTACCACTCCCGGGAATTGATTTGGCGCGAAAACAGAAATGTGTGTTTCTGTACATCGTATAATGTCCGTTTTGGGTGCCGCGACTATGCGAAAGCATGTTAATTTTTATTTGTAGCACGACGCAATAGTCTGAAAGAGAAGCTGCTGGAGTTTGAGGTCTTCAGCATTACATCTACTCTGTTAATTTGGGCTTCTTCCGCGCCCGTGTTAGGATTTTCATAAAGCGTTCTTTGGTTTGCGTTGCGTATGTCGGCCTACATCATCGACACGGCCTGTTTCCGGCTATTAGGAGCAATTCATATATTGGGCACTGCGTTTCGACTTTTTTATTAGACCACAGTAAAAAAATTCACTCACAGAAGTCCCTTTCTTTCATGGCTACAAACACGAAGAATTCTGTCGTAAGTAAAACGAATGCGCAAGCCAAAATAACGATGGGGCGAAGTCATAAGCATGGCCCTGTGGCCCAATGGATAAGGCATCTGACTACGAATCAGGGGATTCCAGGTTCGACTCCTGGCAGGGTCGCACTGTCGCATTTCGGCTGCATGGTCTACTGTGTAACGCGCGCGCACGTTCTGGCGTAATGCGTTGATAAACGGAATGTACGCAGTCATATTGGAAAGTAATATCACGCACTTAGTATCGTCGCCTTTGTTAGCATTCATGTAAGTTACCATCCACTCGCTACAGTCGCTCTCCATCCTACGGCTAAATCAACAGCCGTGATTTTTACTATGTCGCCGTCCATCCGTACGCGGTGACAGTTGTAAGCTTTACAGTAACGTGACATGCTCCACAAGCAGTTACGGTGTGTGGACGATGCCTATCATGGCAACGCTTGTTCTTTATCGCTTCTCGGCCTAATGGCTAAGATCAAGTGTAGTATCTGTTCTTATCAGTTTAATATCTGGTAGGCCATTCTCTGAATGGTCAGTATATTAATCTGATTTTTGGCCTTGGGTCATGGAGGTGGATTCATTCACGCCGTGACCACGGGTTGCCTTGGTGTTGCACTATTACCGATGGCGGCCCACATAAGCAATAAAAGAATAATAGCAGTCCTCTTTCCGACGGCACTCTGCATAGTCTACGGCGGGAACAAAACGCGTACACTGGGGGAGAATACAGCCTATGCCCCGCGACACGGCAGTTTATAACACACTCAAGCCACAAGCATTAACAAACTTTGAAGGGTACCCTCATGCTACGGTGCAGTTCCAACTCATACTTACCTGACGGGGAAGTAAAGACTGATCAATGAGGGTTTTCTTCCAGAGTGAGGCTCTTGCATTGCACTACGCTTGGGCTGACCTCTGCGATTACTGCAAACGTCAGTAACTCGACCGTACAATTTCTGGTAGTGGGGGCCTGCGTCCGCGCTCGCCCCCTCCTTAAGTCAAAATGAATGAGCTTAGAAAAGTTGCGCGGCCAAATGTCGGTGGTGACTTAAACGCTAAGGTAAAACCTCGCTTGGCTGTTACGAAACGTGATTGCGATATAAGTCCTCGGAAGGCGGCGGAATTTTATTTTATTTGCCATTCCGTCAGGGTTATTGGATGATCGGCAATAGATCGAGTTTGTATGCATTTGAAAGCTCTTTTTTCTCGTACTATCACCTGAAAATGTCGTAGGAAAATGTCATAGGAAACACTTTCAACAACCGCCACGTTCCTTAATTGTTATAACAAGAAATATATCACAGCACCATTGAAATGAAAAGGCAACAAATGAAAATGAAAAGCCTACGACACCGGGAGTTCCCAGGCGGTCCCCCATCCAAGTACTATCCCGGCCCGACGATGCTTAACTTCCGTGATCAGACGAGAACGGGTGTGTTCATCGTGGTATGGCCGTAGACATTAGTAGGGGCAAATACGTGCAATTTATTTTGACGTTGTGATCAAATTTTTTTATTTAATTTCTTTGAGTTACTTAGGACAAGGCGTATGCATGGATTATCTATTAGACTTTAAGGTTATAGTTTTGTGAAAAAAACAATGTTTTTTTAAAGATGTGTGGCTATAAAAATAGCCGTTGTTTTCTGAGTGTAGCGGTTTACTTCTTCTGTCCTTTGTCGTTCTTCTTTGGGAGTAAGACAGCTTGAATGTTTGGCAAAACACCACCAGCTGCAATGGTTACACCGCTCAAAAGTTTGTTTAATTCTTCATCATTACGAACAGCCAATTGTAAATGTCTTGGAATAATCCTAGCTTTTTTGTTGTCTCTTGCTGCGTTACCAGCCAACTCCAATATCTCAGCAGATAAATATTCCAAGACGGCTGCTAAGTAAACTGGTGCTCCAGATCCAATTCGGTTAGCATAGTGCCCTCTACGAAGGAATCTATGCACTCTACCGACTGGAAATTGAAGTCCAGCTCTTGAGGATCTTGTCTTGGCTTTAGCCTTAGCTTTTCCACCTTTTCCACGTCCAGACATAACTGCGATTTGATTTGTAAGTTAATACAAAAACGTACGAATATTTAACGTAAGTGTTAACGAAATAAACTTTACTCGTTTTTTCATCATAAAAATAGGATCGAAATCATGTTTTTTTAACCAATCATAATTAAGTATTAAACAAAAGATTTTTTTTTTAACCAATTAAATTGCGTATCGGCGTTTTCGGATCGAATTCGATCCGATTTTTTTACTTATAAACAAAAAGTTTTGACTTGCAGTTTAATGCTTATTTACAAGTTAAGTAGCAAAAATTTTTAACCATGTCTGACGCAGCAGCTAAAGGAGGAAAACAGGCACCTAAAGTAGCCAAGAAAGGTGAAAAAAGAGCCGGCAAAAAAGGAGGAAAGATTGGTGGAACTGGTGAAAAGAAACGCAAGAGAAAGAGAAAGGAAAGTTATGCTATTTACATCTACAATGTTTTGAAACAAGTTCACCCAGATGTCGGAGTTTCAAGCAAAGCTATGAGCATCATGAACTCATTTGTCAACGACATCTTTGAGCGCATTGCTTCCGAAGCTTCGCGTTTGGCTCTTCAAAACAAAAAGTCGACCATCTCTTCTCGTGAAATTCAAACCGCAGTACGTCTTCTCTTGCCTGGAGAACTTGCAAAACACGCAGTCAGTGAAGGAACAAAAGCCGTCACAAAATACACAAGCAGCAAGTAAACCAACGTCTACCAAACACAAACGGTCTTTTTTAAGACCACACATCTTTAAAAAAACATTTACTTGGCGTCACTACAAGTTAACCGAAGTTAATAAAACTTCTAAATAATGTGCTTAAGAACACTAGCCTACATTTAAAATACTTCCCCATGTGTGTGTGTGGATTAGCTTCACTTTTCATACGTATTATTAGCTGTACTTGCAGAAAAGACAAGTACATTGATCCATGTTATTGCTTACATTTAACTTAACCCAGCTTTTCACGGAAACACTCCCAGGCAAATTAACCCTACAAAGTATTTCTAAATTTTTTTTGTGTCATATATGACATAGTATCGTATAGCAATAAATGTAACTGTGACAAGACTTTACACATTGTGTAATTTGGAAGCGTGCACAAAGTAATGTTTTAAAAGATTTGTGGCTATAAAAATAGCCGTTTTTGTTGAGCAATGACAACGCTTAACCTCCGAATCCGTAAAGAGTTCTTCCTTGACGTTTTAAGGCATAAACAACATCCATAGCGGTAACGGTCTTGCGTTTAGCGTGCTCTGTGTAGGTTACAGCATCACGAATAACATTCTCTAAGAAAACCTTCAGTACACCTCTGGTTTCCTCATAGATAAGGCCAGAGATACGTTTGACACCACCTCGTCGAGCAAGACGTCGAATAGCAGGTTTTGTGATTCCCTGAATGTTATCACGAAGAATTTTTCGGTGACGTTTAGCACCTCCTTTTCCCAATCCTTTACCTCCTTTTCCGCGTCCAGACATATTGATATAGTTGCGTACAGAACGAGTACAAAAACAACGTTTGAGTTAACAGAATTCAGACAGCTTTAAAAAGAGGCCATAAAATTACCTACTGCTCGTGGAAACACCCTAATTAACCAATAGAGTTGCGTCATTACAAAATGTTCCGAACATTTTGTACATTTTTTTAAGTAAAACTGTAGTTTTTTTAAAAATTCGTGGTCTTAATGTTTCAGTAAGGCAATAAATTTGGCATCGTTGGAATTCGCCAAACCTTCTGCTACTTACTAAAAAAAAAAAAAGTCAAAAGCTTTTGTGTATCAGAAGATACAGCCGTTTTCCCGTAGCCAAAAAACACAGATTTTATAAAAATGTTAAAGTAATGAGCGTAATGTCATTATGCAGCCAATCAGAAATTACTTTCTTAGCACCAATCAAATGGTTTGTTTTGAACCTTAGCTGTCAATCAATATGAGAAATAAAACTTTGGCGCGATAGTGCATTTTAGACCGTCTTGTGTATCCGTACTACATCGACTTCTTAAAATATGGCTCGTACAAAGCAAACTGCACGTAAATCTACTGGAGGAAAGGCTCCACGAAAACAACTCGCCACTAAAGCTGCGAGGAAAAGCGCACCAGCTACTGGAGGAGTGAAAAAACCACATCGTTACAGACCTGGTACAGTTGCTCTCAGAGAAATCAGAAGATACCAGAAGTCAACCGAGCTCTTGATCCGCAAGTTGCCTTTCCAGCGTCTTGTGCGAGAAATTGCTCAGGACTTCAAAACAGATCTGCGATTCCAGAGCACAGCCGTTATGGCTCTGCAAGAGGCTTCTGAAGCGTACCTTGTTGGCTTGTTCGAGGATACTAACTTGTGTGCCATTCACGCAAAACGAGTTACAATCATGCCTAAAGACATCCAGTTGGCAAGAAGAATTCGTGGGGAACGTGCCTAAGCATCTTACCAAACAAAAAACGGCTATTTTTATAGCCACACATCCATAAAAAATATTACGGCTAGCTTTTTATATCAAACTTTGTTCTGCTTTCTGTTTAAATTTTATGCTACATAAAAATTTTATGCTACATAAAGTTTGACAATGTTAAAAATATGAAGGGCAAGAAAAGTAAAAGCAAGAAAATAAGAAATTTAAAAACGAAAATACTTAAACTTAGGGAATCTAATCTTAAAATTACTCTTTTTTAACTGTTTAAGTGACTTAAACAAGTTTAACTTTGTACCAAGATAATGTTTTTTTGTAAATGTGTGGCTATAAAAATAGCCGTTTGTTAATGTAATAGCCAGATACACACAAATTATTTTTTTGCGGTCTTCTTTGCTGCCTTTTTGGGAGTCTTTTTGACCTTCTTTGCTGCAGGTTTTTTAGCAACAGGCTTCTTTGTGGGTTTCTTAGCTGCTGGTTTCTTAGCCGAGGCTTTCTTTGTGGCAGGCTTCTTTGCTGCTTTCTTTGGCGTGCTCTTCTTTGCTGGCTTCTTTTTTGGTGTACTTTTCTTTGCAGTAGGCTTCTTTGCCGTTGGCTTTTTTGCTGCGGCCTTTTTCTTAGGTTTTTCTTTTTTTACCTGACCTAGCTTGAATGATCCAGAAGCACCAGTGCCTTTAGTTTGAATCAAATCGCCTGATGTTACTCCTCGTTTAAGAGCCATTTTCAGATGATGATCTGAGTTTTCAGCAACTTTGTAATTTGCATGAATATATTTTGTAATAGCTTGGCGAGATGAACCACCGCGTTCCTTTAGGGTAGCGATAGCAGCCTTGATCATGTCCACATATTTAGGGTGATCAGCTGTCTTCTTTGCAGCAGGTTTCTTCTTGGGTGCGATTTTCTTTGGAGAAGCTGCTTCACTCATTTTTAATGTTTTCTTACAACAATCCAACGATAAACGATGCTTGTTATCACAGTAGAAGTATACTAAACATTACCGTGTAAATGAGATATAATTTAAGACGGTGCGAAGTATGCGGACGTAAAAGTACCACTCCCGGGAATTGATTTGGCGCGAAAACAGAAATGTGTGTTTCTGTACATCGTATAATGTCCGTTTTGGGTGCCGCGACTATGCGAAAGCATGTTAATTTTTATTTGTAGCACGACGCAATAGTCTGAAAGAGAAGCTGCTGGAGTTTGAGGTCTTCAGCATTACATCTACTCTGTTAATTTGGGCTTCTTCCGCGCCCGTGTTAGGATTTTCATAAAGCGTTCTTTGGTTTGCGTTGCGTATGTCGGCCTACATCATCGACACGGCCTGTTTCCGGCTATTAGGAGCAATTCATATATTGGGCACTGCGTTTCGACTTTTTTATTAGACCACAGTAAAAAAATTCACTCACAGAAGTCCCTTTCTTTCATGGCTACAAACACGAAGAATTCTGTCGTAAGTAAAACGAATGCGCAAGCCAAAATAACGATGGGGCGAAGTCATAAGCATGGCCCTGTGGCCCAATGGATAAGGCATCTGACTACGAATAAGGGGATTCCAGGTTCGACTCCTGGCAGGGTCGCACTGTCGCATTTCGGCTGCATGGTCTACTGTGTAACGCGCGCGCACGTTCTGGCGTAATGCGTTGATAAACGGAATGTACGCAGTCATATTGGAAAGTAATATCACGCACTTAGTATCGTCGCCTTTGTTAGCATTCATGTAAGTTACCATCCACTCGCTACAGTCGCTCTCCATCCTACGGCTAAATCAACAGCCGTGATTTTTACTATGTCGCCGTCCATCCGTACGCGGTGACAGTTGTAAGCTTTACAGTAACGTGACATGCTCCACAAGCAGTTACGGTGTGTGGACGATGCCTATCATGGCAACGCTTGTTCTTTATCGCTTCTCGGCCTAATGGCTAAGATCAAGTGTAGTATCTGTTCTTATCAGTTTAATATCTGGTAGGCCATTCTCTGAATGGTCAGTATATTAATCTGATTTTTGGCCTTGGGTCATGGAGGTGGATTCATTCACGCCGTGACCACGGGTTGCCTTGGTGTTGCACTATTACCGATGGCGGCCCACATAAGCAATAAAAGAATAATAGCAGTCCTCTTTCCGACGGCACTCTGCATAGTCTACGGCGGGAACAAAACGCGTACACTGGGGGAGAATACAGCCTATGCCCCGCGACACGGCAGTTTATAACACACTCAAGCCACAAGCATTAACAAACTTTGAAGGGTACCCTCATGCTACGGTGCAGTTCCAACTCATACTTACCTGACGGGGAAGTAAAGACTGATCAATGAGGGTTTTCTTCCAGAGTGAGGCTCTTGCATTGCACTACGCTTGGGCTGACCTCTGCGATTACTGCAAACGTCAGTAACTCGACCGTACAATTTCTGGTAGTGGGGGCCTGCGTCCGCGCTCGCCCCCTCCTTAAGTCAAAATGAATGAGCTTAGAAAAGTTGCGCGGCCAAATGTCGGTGGTGACTTAAACGCTAAGGTAAAACCTCGCTTGGCTGTTACGAAACGTGATTGCGATATAAGTCCTCGGAAGGCGGCGGAATTTTATTTTATTTGCCATTCCGTCAGGGTTATTGGATGATCGGCAATAGATCGAGTTTGTATGCATTTGAAAGCTCTTTTTTCTCGTACTATCACCTGAAAATGTCGTAGGAAAATGTCATAGGAAACACTTTCAACAACCGCCACGTTCCTTAATTGTTATAACAAGAAATATATCACAGCACCATTGAAATGAAAAGGCAACAAATGAAAATGAAAAGCCTACGACACCGGGAGTTCCCAGGCGGTCCCCCATCCAAGTACTATCCCGGCCCGACGATGCTTAACTTCCGTGATCAGACGAGAACGGGTGTGTTCATCGTGGTATGGCCGTAGACATTAGTAGGGGCAAATACGTGCAATTTATTTTGACGTTGTGATCAAATTTTTTTATTTAATTTCTTTGAGTTACTTAGGACAAGGCGTATGCATGGATTATCTATTAGACTTTAAGGTTATAGTTTTGTGAAAAAAACAATGTTTTTTTAAAGATGTGTGGCTATAAAAATAGCCGTTGTTTTCTGAGTGTAGCGGTTTACTTCTTCTGTCCTTTGTCGTTCTTCTTTGGGAGTAAGACAGCTTGAATGTTTGGCAAAACACCACCAGCTGCAATGGTTACACCGCTCAAAAGTTTGTTTAATTCTTCATCATTACGAACAGCCAATTGTAAATGTCTTGGAATAATCCTAGCTTTTTTGTTGTCTCTTGCTGCGTTACCAGCCAACTCCAATATCTCAGCAGATAAATATTCCAAGACGGCTGCTAAGTAAACTGGTGCTCCAGATCCAATTCGGTTAGCATAGTGCCCTCTACGAAGGAATCTATGCACTCTACCGACTGGAAATTGAAGTCCAGCTCTTGAGGATCTTGTCTTGGCTTTAGCCTTAGCTTTTCCACCTTTTCCACGTCCAGACATAACTGCGATTTGATTTGTAAGTTAATACAAAAACGTACGAATATTTAACGTAAGTGTTAACGAAATAAACTTTACTCGTTTTTTCATCATAAAAATAGGATCGAAATCATGTTTTTTTAACCAATCATAATTAAGTATTAAACAAAAGATTTTTTTTTTAACCAATTAAATTGCGTATCGGCGTTTTCGGATCGAATTCGATCCGATTTTTTTACTTATAAACAAAAAGTTTTGACTTGCAGTTTAATGCTTATTTACAAGTTAAGTAGCAAAAATTTTTAACCATGTCTGACGCAGCAGCTAAAGGAGGAAAACAGGCACCTAAAGTAGCCAAGAAAGGTGAAAAAAGAGCCGGCAAAAAAGGAGGAAAGATTGGTGGAACTGGTGAAAAGAAACGCAAGAGAAAGAGAAAGGAAAGTTATGCTATTTACATCTACAATGTTTTGAAACAAGTTCACCCAGATGTCGGAGTTTCAAGCAAAGCTATGAGCATCATGAACTCATTTGTCAACGACATCTTTGAGCGCATTGCTTCCGAAGCTTCGCGTTTGGCTCTTCAAAACAAAAAGTCGACCATCTCTTCTCGTGAAATTCAAACCGCAGTACGTCTTCTCTTGCCTGGAGAACTTGCAAAACACGCAGTCAGTGAAGGAACAAAAGCCGTCACAAAATACACAAGCAGCAAGTAAACCAACGTCTACCAAACACAAACGGTCTTTTTTAAGACCACACATCTTTAAAAAAACATTTACTTGGCGTCACTACAAGTTAACCGAAGTTAATAAAACTTCTAAATAATGTGCTTAAGAACACTAGCCTACATTTAAAATACTTCCCCATGTGTGTGTGTGGATTAGCTTCACTTTTCATACGTATTATTAGCTGTACTTGCAGAAAAGACAAGTACATTGATCCATGTTATTGCTTACATTTAACTTAACCCAGCTTTTCACGGAAACACTCCCAGGCAAATTAACCCTACAAAGTATTTCTAAATTTTTTTTGTGTCATATATGACATAGTATCGTATAGCAATAAATGTAACTGTGACAAGACTTTACACATTGTGTAATTTGGAAGCGTGCACAAAGTAATGTTTTAAAAGATTTGTGGCTATAAAAATAGCCGTTTTTGTTGAGCAATGACAACGCTTAACCTCCGAATCCGTAAAGAGTTCTTCCTTGACGTTTTAAGGCATAAACAACATCCATAGCGGTAACGGTCTTGCGTTTAGCGTGCTCTGTGTAGGTTACAGCATCACGAATAACATTCTCTAAGAAAACCTTCAGTACACCTCTGGTTTCCTCATAGATAAGGCCAGAGATACGTTTGACACCACCTCGTCGAGCAAGACGTCGAATAGCAGGTTTTGTGATTCCCTGAATGTTATCACGAAGAATTTTTCGGTGACGTTTAGCACCTCCTTTTCCCAATCCTTTACCTCCTTTTCCGCGTCCAGACATATTGATATAGTTGCGTACAGAACGAGTACAAAAACAACGTTTGAGTTAACAGAATTCAGACAGCTTTAAAAAGAGGCCATAAAATTACCTACTGCTCGTGGAAACACCCTAATTAACCAATAGAGTTGCGTCATTACAAAATGTTCCGAACATTTTGTACATTTTTTTAAGTAAAACTGTAGTTTTTTTAAAAATTCGTGGTCTTAATGTTTCAGTAAGGCAATAAATTTGGCATCGTTGGAATTCGCCAAACCTTCTGCTACTTACTAAAAAAAAAAAAAGTCAAAAGCTTTTGTGTATCAGAAGATACAGCCGTTTTCCCGTAGCCAAAAAACACAGATTTTATAAAAATGTTAAAGTAATGAGCGTAATGTCATTATGCAGCCAATCAGAAATTACTTTCTTAGCACCAATCAAATGGTTTGTTTTGAACCTTAGCTGTCAATCAATATGAGAAATAAAACTTTGGCGCGATAGTGCATTTTAGACCGTCTTGTGTATCCGTACTACATCGACTTCTTAAAATATGGCTTTAGACCACAGTAAAAAAATTCACTCACAGAAGTCCCTTTCTTTCATGGCTACAAACACGAAGAATTCTGTCGTAAGTAAAACGAATGCGCAAGCCAAAATAACGATGGGGCGAAGTCATAAGCATGGCCCTGTGGCCCAATGGATAAGGCATCTGACTACGAATCAGGGGATTCCAGGTTCGACTCCTGGCAGGGTCGCACTGTCGCATTTCGGCTGCATGGTCTACTGTGTAACGCGCGCGCACGTTCTGGCGTAATGCGTTGATAAACGGAATGTACGCAGTCATATTGGAAAGTAATATCACGCACTTAGTATCGTCGCCTTTGTTAGCATTCATGTAAGTTACCATCCACTCGCTACAGTCGCTCTCCATCCTACGGCTAAATCAACAGCCGTGATTTTTACTATGTCGCCGTCCATCCGTACGCGGTGACAGTTGTAAGCTTTACAGTAACGTGACATGCTCCACAAGCAGTTACGGTGTGTGGACGATGCCTATCATGGCAACGCTTGTTCTTTATCGCTTCTCGGCCTAATGGCTAAGATCAAGTGTAGTATCTGTTCTTATCAGTTTAATATCTGGTAGGCCATTCTCTGAATGGTCAGTATATTAATCTGATTTTTGGCCTTGGGTCATGGAGGTGGATTCATTCACGCCGTGACCACGGGTTGCCTTGGTGTTGCACTATTACCGATGGCGGCCCACATAAGCAATAAAAGAATAATAGCAGTCCTCTTTCCGACGGCACTCTGCATAGTCTACGGCGGGAACAAAACGCGTACACTGGGGGAGAATACAGCCTATGCCCCGCGACACGGCAGTTTATAACACACTCAAGCCACAAGCATTAACAAACTTTGAAGGGTACCCTCATGCTACGGTGCAGTTCCAACTCATACTTACCTGACGGGGAAGTAAAGACTGATCAATAAGGGTTTTCTTCCAGAGTGAGGCTCTTGCATTGCACTACGCTTGGGCTGACCTCTGCGATTACTGCAAACGTCAGTAACTCGACCGTACAATTTCTGGTAGTGGGGGCCTGCGTCCGCGCTCGCCCCCTCCTTAAGTCAAAATGAATGAGCTTAGAAAAGTTGCGCGGCCAAATGTCGGTGGTGACTTAAACGCTAAGGTAAAACCTCGCTTGGCTGTTACGAAACGTGATTGCGATATAAGTCCTCGGAAGGCGGCGGAATTTTATTTTATTTGCCATTCCGTCAGGGTTATTGGATGATCGGCAATAGATCGAGTTTGTATGCATTTGAAAGCTCTTTTTTCTCGTACTATCACCTGAAAATGTCGTAGGAAAATGTCATAGGAAACACTTTCAACAACCGCCACGTTCCTTAATTGTTATAACAAGAAATATATCACAGCACCATTGAAATGAAAAGGCAACAAATGAAAATGAAAAGCCTACGACACCGGGAGTTCCCAGGCGGTCCCCCATCCAAGTACTATCCCGGCCCGACGATGCTTAACTTCCGTGATCAGACGAGAACGGGTGTGTTCATCGTGGTATGGCCGTAGACATTAGTAGGGGCAAATACGTGCAATTTATTTTGACGTTGTGATCAAATTTTTTTATTTAATTTCTTTGAGTTACTTAGGACAAGGCGTATGCATGGATTATCTATTAGACTTTAAGGTTATAGTTTTGTGAAAAAAACAATGTTTTTTTAAAGATGTGTGGCTATAAAAATAGCCGTTGTTTTCTGAGTGTAGCGGTTTACTTCTTCTGTCCTTTGTCGTTCTTCTTTGGGAGTAAGACAGCTTGAATGTTTGGCAAAACACCACCAGCTGCAATGGTTACACCGCTCAAAAGTTTGTTTAATTCTTCATCATTACGAACAGCCAATTGTAAATGTCTTGGAATAATCCTAGCTTTTTTGTTGTCTCTTGCTGCGTTACCAGCCAACTCCAATATCTCAGCAGATAAATATTCCAAGACGGCTGCTAAGTAAACTGGTGCTCCAGATCCAATTCGGTTAGCATAGTGTCCAGACATAACTGCGATTTGATTTGTAAGTTAATACAAAAACGTACGAATATTTAACGTAAGTGTTAACGAAATAAACTTTACTCGTTTTTTCATCATAAAAATAGGATCGAAATCATGTTTTTTTAACCAATCATAATTAAGTATTAAACAAAAGATTTTTTTTTTAACCAATTAAATTGCGTATCGGCGTTTTCGGATCGAATTCGATCCGATTTTTTTACTTATAAACAAAAAGTTTTGACTTGCAGTTTAATGCTTATTTACAAGTTAAGTAGCAAAAATTTTTAACCATGTCTGACGCAGCAGCTAAAGGAGGAAAACAGGCACCTAAAGTAGCCAAGAAAGGTGAAAAAAGAGCCGGCAAAAAAGGAGGAAAGATTGGTGGAACTGGTGAAAAGAAACGCAAGAGAAAGAGAAAGGAAAGTTATGCTATTTACATCTACAATGTTTTGAAACAAGTTCACCCAGATGTCGGAGTTTCAAGCAAAGCTATGAGCATCATGAACTCATTTGTCAACGACATCTTTGAGCGCATTGCTTCCGAAGCTTCGCGTTTGGCTCTTCAAAACAAAAAGTCGACCATCTCTTCTCGTGAAATTCAAACCGCAGTACGTCTTCTCTTGCCTGGAGAACTTGCAAAACACGCAGTCAGTGAAGGAACAAAAGCCGTCACAAAATACACAAGCAGCAAGTAAACCAACGTCTACCAAACACAAACGGTCTTTTTTAAGACCACACATCTTTAAAAAAACATTTACTTGGCGTCACTACAAGTTAACCGAAGTTAATAAAACTTCTAAATAATGTGCTTAAGAACACTAGCCTACATTTAAAATACTTCCCCATGTGTGTGTGTGGATTAGCTTCACTTTTCATACGTATTATTAGCTGTACTTGCAGAAAAGACAAGTACATTGATCCATGTTATTGCTTACATTTAACTTAACCCAGCTTTTCACGGAAACACTCCCAGGCAAATTAACCCTACAAAGTATTTCTAAATTTTTTTTGTGTCATATATGACATAGTATCGTATAGCAATAAATGTAACTGTGACAAGACTTTACACATTGTGTAATTTGGAAGCGTGCACAAAGTAATGTTTTAAAAGATTTGTGGCTATAAAAATAGCCGTTTTTGTTGAGCAATGACAACGCTTAACCTCCGAATCCGTAAAGAGTTCTTCCTTGACGTTTTAAGGCATAAACAACATCCATAGCGGTAACGGTCTTGCGTTTAGCGTGCTCTGTGTAGGTTACAGCATCACGAATAACATTCTCTAAGAAAACCTTCAGTACACCTCTGGTTTCCTCATAGATAAGGCCAGAGATACGTTTGACACCACCTCGTCGAGCAAGACGTCGAATAGCAGGTTTTGTGATTCCCTGAATGTTATCACGAAGAATTTTTCGGTGACGTTTAGCACCTCCTTTTCCCAATCCTTTACCTCCTTTTCCGCGTCCAGACATATTGATATAGTTGCGTACAGAACGAGTACAAAAACAACGTTTGAGTTAACAGAATTCAGACAGCTTTAAAAAGAGGCCATAAAATTACCTACTGCTCGTGGAAACACCCTAATTAACCAATAGAGTTGCGTCATTACAAAATGTTCCGAACATTTTGTACATTTTTTTAAGTAAAACTGTAGTTTTTTTAAAAATTCGTGGTCTTAATGTTTCAGTAAGGCAATAAATTTGGCATCGTTGGAATTCGCCAAACCTTCTGCTACTTACTAAAAAAAAAAAAAGTCAAAAGCTTTTGTGTATCAGAAGATACAGCCGTTTTCCCGTAGCCAAAAAACACAGATTTTATAAAAATGTTAAAGTAATGAGCGTAATGTCATTATGCAGCCAATCAGAAATTACTTTCTTAGCACCAATCAAATGGTTTGTTTTGAACCTTAGCTGTCAATCAATATGAGAAATAAAACTTTGGCGCGATAGTGCATTTTAGACCGTCTTGTGTATCCGTACTACATCGACTTCTTAAAATATGGCTCGTACAAAGCAAACTGCACGTAAATCTACTGGAGGAAAGGCTCCACGAAAACAACTCGCCACTAAAGCTGCGAGGAAAAGCGCACCAGCTACTGGAGGAGTGAAAAAACCACATCGTTACAGACCTGGTACAGTTGCTCTCAGAGAAATCAGAAGATACCAGAAGTCAACCGAGCTCTTGATCCGCAAGTTGCCTTTCCAGCGTCTTGTGCGAGAAATTGCTCAGGACTTCAAAACAGATCTGCGATTCCAGAGCACAGCCGTTATGGCTCTGCAAGAGGCTTCTGAAGCGTACCTTGTTGGCTTGTTCGAGGATACTAACTTGTGTGCCATTCACGCAAAACGAGTTACAATCATGCCTAAAGACATCCAGTTGGCAAGAAGAATTCGTGGGGAACGTGCCTAAGCATCTTACCAAACAAAAAACGGCTATTTTTATAGCCACACATCCATAAAAAATATTACGGCTAGCTTTTTATATCAAACTTTGTTCTGCTTTCTGTTTAAATTTTATGCTACATAAAAATTTTATGCTACATAAAGTTTGACAATGTTAAAAATATGAAGGGCAAGAAAAGTAAAAGCAAGAAAATAAGAAATTTAAAAACGAAAATACTTAAACTTAGGGAATCTAATCTTAAAATTACTCTTTTTTAACTGTTTAAGTGACTTAAACAAGTTTAACTTTGTACCAAGATAATGTTTTTTTGTAAATGTGTGGCTATAAAAATAGCCGTTTGTTAATGTAATAGCCAGATACACACAAATTATTTTTTTGCGGTCTTCTTTGCTGCCTTTTTGGGAGTCTTTTTGACCTTCTTTGCTGCAGGTTTTTTAGCAACAGGCTTCTTTGTGGGTTTCTTAGCTGCTGGTTTCTTAGCCGAGGCTTTCTTTGTGGCAGGCTTCTTTGCTGCTTTCTTTGGCGTGCTCTTCTTTGCTGGCTTCTTTTTTGGTGTACTTTTCTTTGCAGTAGGCTTCTTTGCCGTTGGCTTTTTTGCTGCGGCCTTTTTCTTAGGTTTTTCTTTTTTTACCTGACCTAGCTTGAATGATCCAGAAGCACCAGTGCCTTTAGTTTGAATCAAATCGCCTGATGTTACTCCTCGTTTAAGAGCCATTTTCAGATGATGATCTGAGTTTTCAGCAACTTTGTAATTTGCATGAATATATTTTGTAATAGCTTGGCGAGATGAACCACCGCGTTCCTTTAGGGTAGCGATAGCAGCCTTGATCATGTCCACATATTTAGGGTGATCAGCTGTCTTCTTTGCAGCAGGTTTCTTCTTGGGTGCGATTTTCTTTGGAGAAGCTGCTTCACTCATTTTTAATGTTTTCTTACAACAATCCAACGATAAACGATGCTTGTTATCACAGTAGAAGTATACTAAACATTACCGTGTAAATGAGATATAATTTAAGACGGTGCGAAGTATGCGGACGTAAAAGTACCACTCCCGGGAATTGATTTGGCGCGAAAACAGAAATGTGTGTTTCTGTACATCGTATAATGTCCGTTTTGGGTGCCGCGACTATGCGAAAGCATGTTAATTTTTATTTGTAGCACGACGCAATAGTCTGAAAGAGAAGCTGCTGGAGTTTGAGGTCTTCAGCATTACATCTACTCTGTTAATTTGGGCTTCTTCCGCGCCCGTGTTAGGATTTTCATAAAGCGTTCTTTGGTTTGCGTTGCGTATGTCGGCCTACATCATCGACACGGCCTGTTTCCGGCTATTAGGAGCAATTCATATATTGGGCACTGCGTTTCGACTTTTTTATTAGACCACAGTAAAAAAATTCACTCACAGAAGTCCCTTTCTTTCATGGCTACAAACACGAAGAATTCTGTCGTAAGTAAAACGAATGCGCAAGCCAAAATAACGATGGGGCGAAGTCATAAGCATGGCCCTGTGGCCCAATGGATAAGGCATCTGACTACGAATCAGGGGATTCCAGGTTCGACTCCTGGCAGGGTCGCACTGTCGCATTTCGGCTGCATGGTCTACTGTGTAACGCGCGCGCACGTTCTG
The DNA here is from genome assembly GCF_029227915.1 of Hydractinia symbiolongicarpus. Lineage (NCBI taxonomy): Eukaryota > Metazoa > Cnidaria > Hydrozoa > Anthoathecata > Hydractiniidae > Hydractinia > Hydractinia symbiolongicarpus. Next base: position 7,463,839 of record NC_079883.1, on the reverse strand, counting down.
GCGTAATGCGTTGATAAACGGAATGTACGCAGTCATATTGGAAAGTAATATCACGCACTTAGTATCGTCGCCTTTGTTAGCATTCATGTAAGTTACCATCCACTCGCTACAGTCGCTCTCCATCCTACGGCTAAATCAACAGCCGTGATTTTTACTATGTCGCCGTCCATCCGTACGCGGTGACAGTTGTAAGCTTTACAGTAACGTGACATGCTCCACAAGCAGTTACGGTGTGTGGACGATGCCTATCATGGCAACGCTTGTTCTTTATCGCTTCTCGGCCTAATGGCTAAGATCAAGTGTAGTATCTGTTCTTATCAGTTTAATATCTGGTAGGCCATTCTCTGAATGGTCAGTATATTAATCTGATTTTTGGCCTTGGGTCATGGAGGTGGATTCATTCACGCCGTGACCACGGGTTGCCTTGGTGTTGCACTATTACCGATGGCGGCCCACATAAGCAATAAAAGAATAATAGCAGTCCTCTTTCCGACGGCACTCTGCATAGTCTACGGCGGGAACAAAACGCGTACACTGGGGGAGAATACAGCCTATGCCCCGCGACACGGCAGTTTATAACACACTCAAGCCACAAGCATTAACAAACTTTGAAGGGTACCCTCATGCTACGGTGCAGTTCCAACTCATACTTACCTGACGGGGAAGTAAAGACTGATCAATGAGGGTTTTCTTCCAGAGTGAGGCTCTTGCATTGCACTACGCTTGGGCTGACCTCTGCGATTACTGCAAACGTCAGTAACTCGACCGTACAATTTCTGGTAGTGGGGGCCTGCGTCCGCGCTCGCCCCCTCCTTAAGTCAAAATGAATGAGCTTAGAAAAGTTGCGCGGCCAAATGTCGGTGGTGACTTAAACGCTAAGGTAAAACCTCGCTTGGCTGTTACGAAACGTGATTGCGATATAAGTCCTCGGAAGGCGGCGGAATTTTATTTTATTTGCCATTCCGTCAGGGTTATTGGATGATCGGCAATAGATCGAGTTTGTATGCATTTGAAAGCTCTTTTTTCTCGTACTATCACCTGAAAATGTCGTAGGAAAATGTCATAGGAAACACTTTCAACAACCGCCACGTTCCTTAATTGTTATAACAAGAAATATATCACAGCACCATTGAAATGAAAAGGCAACAAATGAAAATGAAAAGCCTACGACACCGGGAGTTCCCAGGCGGTCCCCCATCCAAGTACTATCCCGGCCCGACGATGCTTAACTTCCGTGATCAGACGAGAACGGGTGTGTTCATCGTGGTATGGCCGTAGACATTAGTAGGGGCAAATACGTGCAATTTATTTTGACGTTGTGATCAAATTTTTTTATTTAATTTCTTTGAGTTACTTAGGACAAGGCGTATGCATGGATTATCTATTAGACTTTAAGGTTATAGTTTTGTGAAAAAAACAATGTTTTTTTAAAGATGTGTGGCTATAAAAATAGCCGTTGTTTTCTGAGTGTAGCGGTTTACTTCTTCTGTCCTTTGTCGTTCTTCTTTGGGAGTAAGACAGCTTGAATGTTTGGCAAAACACCACCAGCTGCAATGGTTACACCGCTCAAAAGTTTGTTTAATTCTTCATCATTACGAACAGCCAATTGTAAATGTCTTGGAATAATCCTAGCTTTTTTGTTGTCTCTTGCTGCGTTACCAGCCAACTCCAATATCTCAGCAGATAAATATTCCAAGACGGCTGCTAAGTAAACTGGTGCTCCAGATCCAATTCGGTTAGCATAGTGCCCTCTACGAAGGAATCTATGCACTCTACCGACTGGAAATTGAAGTCCAGCTCTTGAGGATCTTGTCTTGGCTTTAGCCTTAGCTTTTCCACCTTTTCCACGTCCAGACATAACTGCGATTTGATTTGTAAGTTAATACAAAAACGTACGAATATTTAACGTAAGTGTTAACGAAATAAACTTTACTCGTTTTTTCATCATAAAAATAGGATCGAAATCATGTTTTTTTAACCAATCATAATTAAGTATTAAACAAAAGATTTTTTTTTTAACCAATTAAATTGCGTATCGGCGTTTTCGGATCGAATTCGATCCGATTTTTTTACTTATAAACAAAAAGTTTTGACTTGCAGTTTAATGCTTATTTACAAGTTAAGTAGCAAAAATTTTTAACCATGTCTGACGCAGCAGCTAAAGGAGGAAAACAGGCACCTAAAGTAGCCAAGAAAGGTGAAAAAAGAGCCGGCAAAAAAGGAGGAAAGATTGGTGGAACTGGTGAAAAGAAACGCAAGAGAAAGAGAAAGGAAAGTTATGCTATTTACATCTACAATGTTTTGAAACAAGTTCACCCAGATGTCGGAGTTTCAAGCAAAGCTATGAGCATCATGAACTCATTTGTCAACGACATCTTTGAGCGCATTGCTTCCGAAGCTTCGCGTTTGGCTCTTCAAAACAAAAAGTCGACCATCTCTTCTCGTGAAATTCAAACCGCAGTACGTCTTCTCTTGCCTGGAGAACTTGCAAAACACGCAGTCAGTGAAGGAACAAAAGCCGTCACAAAATACACAAGCAGCAAGTAAACCAACGTCTACCAAACACAAACGGTCTTTTTTAAGACCACACATCTTTAAAAAAACATTTACTTGGCGTCACTACAAGTTAACCGAAGTTAATAAAACTTCTAAATAATGTGCTTAAGAACACTAGCCTACATTTAAAATACTTCCCCATGTGTGTGTGTGGATTAGCTTCACTTTTCATACGTATTATTAGCTGTACTTGCAGAAAAGACAAGTACATTGATCCATGTTATTGCTTACATTTAACTTAACCCAGCTTTTCACGGAAACACTCCCAGGCAAATTAACCCTACAAAGTATTTCTAAATTTTTTTTGTGTCATATATGACATAGTATCGTATAGCAATAAATGTAACTGTGACAAGACTTTACACATTGTGTAATTTGGAAGCGTGCACAAAGTAATGTTTTAAAAGATTTGTGGCTATAAAAATAGCCGTTTTTGTTGAGCAATGACAACGCTTAACCTCCGAATCCGTAAAGAGTTCTTCCTTGACGTTTTAAGGCATAAACAACATCCATAGCGGTAACGGTCTTGCGTTTAGCGTGCTCTGTGTAGGTTACAGCATCACGAATAACATTCTCTAAGAAAACCTTCAGTACACCTCTGGTTTCCTCATAGATAAGGCCAGAGATACGTTTGACACCACCTCGTCGAGCAAGACGTCGAATAGCAGGTTTTGTGATTCCCTGAATGTTATCACGAAGAATTTTTCGGTGACGTTTAGCACCTCCTTTTCCCAATCCTTTACCTCCTTTTCCGCGTCCAGACATATTGATATAGTTGCGTACAGAACGAGTACAAAAACAACGTTTGAGTTAACAGAATTCAGACAGCTTTAAAAAGAGGCCATAAAATTACCTACTGCTCGTGGAAACACCCTAATTAACCAATAGAGTTGCGTCATTACAAAATGTTCCGAACATTTTGTACATTTTTTTAAGTAAAACTGTAGTTTTTTTAAAAATTCGTGGTCTTAATGTTTCAGTAAGGCAATAAATTTGGCATCGTTGGAATTCGCCAAACCTTCTGCTACTTACTAAAAAAAAAAAAAGTCAAAAGCTTTTGTGTATCAGAAGATACAGCCGTTTTCCCGTAGCCAAAAAACACAGATTTTATAAAAATGTTAAAGTAATGAGCGTAATGTCATTATGCAGCCAATCAGAAATTACTTTCTTAGCACCAATCAAATGGTTTGTTTTGAACCTTAGCTGTCAATCAATATGAGAAATAAAACTTTGGCGCGATAGTGCATTTTAGACCGTCTTGTGTATCCGTACTACATCGACTTCTTAAAATATGGCTCGTACAAAGCAAACTGCACGTAAATCTACTGGAGGAAAGGCTCCACGAAAACAACTCGCCACTAAAGCTGCGAGGAAAAGCGCACCAGCTACTGGAGGAGTGAAAAAACCACATCGTTACAGACCTGGTACAGTTGCTCTCAGAGAAATCAGAAGATACCAGAAGTCAACCGAGCTCTTGATCCGCAAGTTGCCTTTCCAGCGTCTTGTGCGAGAAATTGCTCAGGACTTCAAAACAGATCTGCGATTCCAGAGCACAGCCGTTATGGCTCTGCAAGAGGCTTCTGAAGCGTACCTTGTTGGCTTGTTCGAGGATACTAACTTGTGTGCCATTCACGCAAAACGAGTTACAATCATGCCTAAAGACATCCAGTTGGCAAGAAGAATTCGTGGGGAACGTGCCTAAGCATCTTACCAAACAAAAAACGGCTATTTTTATAGCCACACATCCATAAAAAATATTACGGCTAGCTTTTTATATCAAACTTTGTTCTGCTTTCTGTTTAAATTTTATGCTACATAAAAATTTTATGCTACATAAAGTTTGACAATGTTAAAAATATGAAGGGCAAGAAAAGTAAAAGCAAGAAAATAAGAAATTTAAAAACGAAAATACTTAAACTTAGGGAATCTAATCTTAAAATTACTCTTTTTTAACTGTTTAAGTGACTTAAACAAGTTTAACTTTGTACCAAGATAATGTTTTTTTGTAAATGTGTGGCTATAAAAATAGCCGTTTGTTAATGTAATAGCCAGATACACACAAATTATTTTTTTGCGGTCTTCTTTGCTGCCTTTTTGGGAGTCTTTTTGACCTTCTTTGCTGGAGGTTTTTTAGCAACAGGCTTCTTTGTGGGTTTCTTAGCTGCTGGTTTCTTAGCCGAGGCTTTCTTTGTGGCAGGCTTCTTTGCTGCTTTCTTTGGCGTGCTCTTCTTTGCTGGCTTCTTTTTTGGTGTACTTTTCTTTGCAGTAGGCTTCTTTGCCGTTGGCTTTTTTGCTGCGGCCTTTTTCTTAGGTTTTTCTTTTTTTACCTGACCTAGCTTGAATGATCCAGAAGCACCAGTGCCTTTAGTTTGAATCAAATCGCCTGATGTTACTCCTCGTTTAAGAGCCATTTTCAGATGATGATCTGAGTTTTCAGCAACTTTGTAATTTGCATGAATATATTTTGTAATAGCTTGGCGAGATGAACCACCGCGTTCCTTTAGGGTAGCGATAGCAGCCTTGATCATGTCCACATATTTAGGGTGATCAGCTGTCTTCTTTGCAGCAGGTTTCTTCTTGGGTGCGATTTTCTTTGGAGAAGCTGCTTCACTCATTTTTAATGTTTTCTTACAACAATCCAACGATAAACGATGCTTGTTATCACAGTAGAAGTATACTAAACATTACCGTGTAAATGAGATATAATTTAAGACGGTGCGAAGTATGCGGACGTAAAAGTACCACTCCCGGGAATTGATTTGGCGCGAAAACAGAAATGTGTGTTTCTGTACATCGTATAATGTCCGTTTTGGGTGCCGCGACTATGCGAAAGCATGTTAATTTTTATTTGTAGCACGACGCAATAGTCTGAAAGAGAAGCTGCTGGAGTTTGAGGTCTTCAGCATTACATCTACTCTGTTAATTTGGGCTTCTTCCGCGCCCGTGTTAGGATTTTCATAAAGCGTTCTTTGGTTTGCGTTGCGTATGTCGGCCTACATCATCGACACGGCCTGTTTCCGGCTATTAGGAGCAATTCATATATTGGGCACTGCGTTTCGACTTTTTTATTAGACCACAGTAAAAAAATTCACTCACAGAAGTCCCTTTCTTTCATGGCTACAAACACGAAGAATTCTGTCGTAAGTAAAACGAATGCGCAAGCCAAAATAACGATGGGGCGAAGTCATAAGCATGGCCCTGTGGCCCAATGGATAAGGCATCTGACTACGAATCAGGGGATTCCAGGTTCGACTCCTGGCAGGGTCGCACTGTCGCATTTCGGCTGCATGGTCTACTGTGTAACGCGCGCGCACGTTCTGGCGTAATGCGTTGATAAACGGAATGTACGCAGTCATATTGGAAAGTAATATCACGCACTTAGTATCGTCGCCTTTGTTAGCATTCATGTAAGTTACCATCCACTCGCTACAGTCGCTCTCCATCCTACGGCTAAATCAACAGCCGTGATTTTTACTATGTCGCCGTCCATCCGTACGCGGTGACAGTTGTAAGCTTTACAGTAACGTGACATGCTCCACAAGCAGTTACGGTGTGTGGACGATGCCTATCATGGCAACGCTTGTTCTTTATCGCTTCTCGGCCTAATGGCTAAGATCAAGTGTAGTATCTGTTCTTATCAGTTTAATATCTGGTAGGCCATTCTCTGAATGGTCAGTATATTAATCTGATTTTTGGCCTTGGGTCATGGAGGTGGATTCATTCACGCCGTGACCACGGGTTGCCTTGGTGTTGCACTATTACCGATGGCGGCCCACATAAGCAATAAAAGAATAATAGCAGTCCTCTTTCCGACGGCACTCTGCATAGTCTACGGCGGGAACAAAACGCGTACACTGGGGGAGAATACAGCCTATGCCCCGCGACACGGCAGTTTATAACACACTCAAGCCACAAGCATTAACAAACTTTGAAGGGTACCCTCATGCTACGGTGCAGTTCCAACTCATACTTACCTGACGGGGAAGTAAAGACTGATCAATGAGGGTTTTCTTCCAGAGTGAGGCTCTTGCATTGCACTACGCTTGGGCTGACCTCTGCGATTACTGCAAACGTCAGTAACTCGACCGTACAATTTCTGGTAGTGGGGGCCTGCGTCCGCGCTCGCCCCCTCCTTAAGTCAAAATGAATGAGCTTAGAAAAGTTGCGCGGCCAAATGTCGGTGGTGACTTAAACGCTAAGGTAAAACCTCGCTTGGCTGTTACGAAACGTGATTGCGATATAAGTCCTCGGAAGGCGGCGGAATTTTATTTTATTTGCCATTCCGTCAGGGTTATTGGATGATCGGCAATAGATCGAGTTTGTATGCATTTGAAAGCTCTTTTTTCTCGTACTATCACCTGAAAATGTCGTAGGAAAATGTCATAGGAAACACTTTCAACAACCGCCACGTTCCTTAATTGTTATAACAAGAAATATATCACAGCACCATTGAAATGAAAAGGCAACAAATGAAAATGAAAAGCCTACGACACCGGGAGTTCCCAGGCGGTCCCCCATCCAAGTACTATCCCGGCCCGACGATGCTTAACTTCCGTGATCAGACGAGAACGGGTGTGTTCATCGTGGTATGGCCGTAGACATTAGTAGGGGCAAATACGTGCAATTTATTTTGACGTTGTGATCAAATTTTTTTATTTAATTTCTTTGAGTTACTTAGGACAAGGCGTATGCATGGATTATCTATTAGACTTTAAGGTTATAGTTTTGTGAAAAAAACAATGTTTTTTTAAAGATGTGTGGCTATAAAAATAGCCGTTGTTTTCTGAGTGTAGCGGTTTACTTCTTCTGTCCTTTGTCGTTCTTCTTTGGGAGTAAGACAGCTTGAATGTTTGGCAAAACACCACCAGCTGCAATGGTTACACCGCTCAAAAGTTTGTTTAATTCTTCATCATTACGAACAGCCAATTGTAAATGTCTTGGAATAATCCTAGCTTTTTTGTTGTCTCTTGCTGCGTTACCAGCCAACTCCAATATCTCAGCAGATAAATATTCCAAGACGGCTGCTAAGTAAACTGGTGCTCCAGATCCAATTCGGTTAGCATAGTGCCCTCTACGAAGGAATCTATGCACTCTACCGACTGGAAATTGAAGTCCAGCTCTTGAGGATCTTGTCTTGGCTTTAGCCTTAGCTTTTCCACCTTTTCCACGTCCAGACATAACTGCGATTTGATTTGTAAGTTAATACAAAAACGTACGAATATTTAACGTAAGTGTTAACGAAATAAACTTTACTCGTTTTTTCATCATAAAAATAGGATCGAAATCATGTTTTTTTAACCAATCATAATTAAGTATTAAACAAAAGATTTTTTTTTTAACCAATTAAATTGCGTATCGGCGTTTTCGGATCGAATTCGATCCGATTTTTTTACTTATAAACAAAAAGTTTTGACTTGCAGTTTAATGCTTATTTACAAGTTAAGTAGCAAAAATTTTTAACCATGTCTGACGCAGCAGCTAAAGGAGGAAAACAGGCACCTAAAGTAGCCAAGAAAGGTGAAAAAAGAGCCGGCAAAAAAGGAGGAAAGATTGGTGGAACTGGTGAAAAGAAACGCAAGAGAAAGAGAAAGGAAAGTTATGCTATTTACATCTACAATGTTTTGAAACAAGTTCACCCAGATGTCGGAGTTTCAAGCAAAGCTATGAGCATCATGAACTCATTTGTCAACGACATCTTTGAGCGCATTGCTTCCGAAGCTTCGCGTTTGGCTCTTCAAAACAAAAAGTCGACCATCTCTTCTCGTGAAATTCAAACCGCAGTACGTCTTCTCTTGCCTGGAGAACTTGCAAAACACGCAGTCAGTGAAGGAACAAAAGCCGTCACAAAATACACAAGCAGCAAGTAAACCAACGTCTACCAAACACAAACGGTCTTTTTTAAGACCACACATCTTTAAAAAAACATTTACTTGGCGTCACTACAAGTTAACCGAAGTTAATAAAACTTCTAAATAATGTGCTTAAGAACACTAGCCTACATTTAAAATACTTCCCCATGTGTGTGTGTGGATTAGCTTCACTTTTCATACGTATTATTAGCTGTACTTGCAGAAAAGACAAGTACATTGATCCATGTTATTGCTTACATTTAACTTAACCCAGCTTTTCACGGAAACACTCCCAGGCAAATTAACCCTACAAAGTATTTCTAAATTTTTTTTGTGTCATATATGACATAGTATCGTATAGCAATAAATGTAACTGTGACAAGACTTTACACATTGTGTAATTTGGAAGCGTGCACAAAGTAATGTTTTAAAAGATTTGTGGCTATAAAAATAGCCGTTTTTGTTGAGCAATGACAACGCTTAACCTCCGAATCCGTAAAGAGTTCTTCCTTGACGTTTTAAGGCATAAACAACATCCATAGCGGTAACGGTCTTGCGTTTAGCGTGCTCTGTGTAGGTTACAGCATCACGAATAACATTCTCTAAGAAAACCTTCAGTACACCTCTGGTTTCCTCATAGATAAGGCCAGAGATACGTTTGACACCACCTCGTCGAGCAAGACGTCGAATAGCAGGTTTTGTGATTCCCTGAATGTTATCACGAAGAATTTTTCGGTGACGTTTAGCACCTCCTTTTCCCAATCCTTTACCTCCTTTTCCGCGTCCAGACATATTGATATAGTTGCGTACAGAACGAGTACAAAAACAACGTTTGAGTTAACAGAATTCAGACAGCTTTAAAAAGAGGCCATAAAATTACCTACTGCTCGTGGAAACACCCTAATTAACCAATAGAGTTGCGTCATTACAAAATGTTCCGAACATTTTGTACATTTTTTTAAGTAAAACTGTAGTTTTTTTAAAAATTCGTGGTCTTAATGTTTCAGTAAGGCAATAAATTTGGCATCGTTGGAATTCGCCAAACCTTCTGCTACTTACTAAAAAAAAAAAAAGTCAAAAGCTTTTGTGTATCAGAAGATACAGCCGTTTTCCCGTAGCCAAAAAACACAGATTTTATAAAAATGTTAAAGTAATGAGCGTAATGTCATTATGCAGCCAATCAGAAATTACTTTCTTAGCACCAATCAAATGGTTTGTTTTGAACCTTAGCTGTCAATCAATATGAGAAATAAAACTTTGGCGCGATAGTGCATTTTAGACCGTCTTGTGTATCCGTACTACATCGACTTCTTAAAATATGGCTCGTACAAAGCAAACTGCACGTAAATCTACTGGAGGAAAGGCTCCACGAAAACAACTCGCCACTAAAGCTGCGAGGAAAAGCGCACCAGCTACTGGAGGAGTGAAAAAACCACATCGTTACAGACCTGGTACAGTTGCTCTCAGAGAAATCAGAAGATACCAGAAGTCAACCGAGCTCTTGATCCGCAAGTTGCCTTTCCAGCGTCTTGTGCGAGAAATTGCTCAGGACTTCAAAACAGATCTGCGATTCCAGAGCACAGCCGTTATGGCTCTGCAAGAGGCTTCTGAAGCGTACCTTGTTGGCTTGTTCGAGGATACTAACTTGTGTGCCATTCACGCAAAACGAGTTACAATCATGCCTAAAGACATCCAGTTGGCAAGAAGAATTCGTGGGGAACGTGCCTAAGCATCTTACCAAACAAAAAACGGCTATTTTTATAGCCACACATCCATAAAAAATATTACGGCTAGCTTTTTATATCAAACTTTGTTCTGCTTTCTGTTTAAATTTTATGCTACATAAAAATTTTATGCTACATAAAGTTTGACAATGTTAAAAATATGAAGGGCAAGAAAAGTAAAAGCAAGAAAATAAGAAATTTAAAAACGAAAATACTTAAACTTAGGGAATCTAATCTTAAAATTACTCTTTTTTAACTGTTTAAGTGACTTAAACAAGTTTAACTTTGTACCAAGATAATGTTTTTTTGTAAATGTGTGGCTATAAAAATAGCCGTTTGTTAATGTAATAGCCAGATACACACAAATTATTTTTTTGCGGTCTTCTTTGCTGCCTTTTTGGGAGTCTTTTTGACCTTCTTTGCTGCAGGTTTTTTAGCAACAGGCTTCTTTGTGGGTTTCTTAGCTGCTGGTTTCTTAGCCGAGGCTTTCTTTGTGGCAGGCTTCTTTGCTGCTTTCTTTGGCGTGCTCTTCTTTGCTGGCTTCTTTTTTGGTGTACTTTTCTTTGCAGTAGGCTTCTTTGCCGTTGGCTTTTTTGCTGCGGCCTTTTTCTTAGGTTTTTCTTTTTTTACCTGACCTAGCTTGAATGATCCAGAAGCACCAGTGCCTTTAGTTTGAATCAAATCGCCTGATGTTACTCCTCGTTTAAGAGCCATTTTCAGATGATGATCTGAGTTTTCAGCAACTTTGTAATTTGCATGAATATATTTTGTAATAGCTTGGCGAGATGAACCACCGCGTTCCTTTAGGGTAGCGATAGCAGCCTTGATCATGTCCACATATTTAGGGTGATCAGCTGTCTTCTTTGCAGCAGGTTTCTTCTTGGGTGCGATTTTCTTTGGAGAAGCTGCTTCACTCATTTTTAATGTTTTCTTACAACAATCCAACGATAAACGATGCTTGTTATCACAGTAGAAGTATACTAAACATTACCGTGTAAATGAGATATAATTTAAGACGGTGCGAAGTATGCGGACGTAAAAGTACCACTCCCGGGAATTGATTTGGCGCGAAAACAGAAATGTGTGTTTCTGTACATCGTATAATGTCCGTTTTGGGTGCCGCGACTATGCGAAAGCATGTTAATTTTTATTTGTAGCACGACGCAATAGTCTGAAAGAGAAGCTGCTGGAGTTTGAGGTCTTCAGCATTACATCTACTCTGTTAATTTGGGCTTCTTCCGCGCCCGTGTTAGGATTTTCATAAAGCGTTCTTTGGTTTGCGTTGCGTATGTCGGCCTACATCATCGACACGGCCTGTTTCCGGCTATTAGGAGCAATTCATATATTGGGCACTGCGTTTCGACTTTTTTATTAGACCACAGTAAAAAAATTCACTCACAGAAGTCCCTTTCTTTCATGGCTACAAACACGAAGAATTCTGTCGTAAGTAAAACGAATGCGCAAGCCAAAATAACGATGGGGCGAAGTCATAAGCATGGCCCTGTGGCCCAATGGATAAGGCATCTGACTACGAATCAGGGGATTCCAGGTTCGACTCCTGGCAGGGTCGCACTGTCGCATTTCGGCTGCATGGTCTACTGTGTAACGCGCGCGCACGTTCTGGCGTAATGCGTTGATAAACGGAATGTACGCAGTCATATTGGAAAGTAATATCACGCACTTAGTATCGTCGCCTTTGTTAGCATTCATGTAAGTTACCATCCACTCGCTACAGTCGCTCTCCATCCTACGGCTAAATCAACAGCCGTGATTTTTACTATGTCGCCGTCCATCCGTACGCGGTGACAGTTGTAAGCTTTACAGTAACGTGACATGCTCCACAAGCAGTTACGGTGTGTGGACGATGCCTATCATGGCAACGCTTGTTCTTTATCGCTTCTCGGCCTAATGGCTAAGATCAAGTGTAGTATCTGTTCTTATCAGTTTAATATCTGGTAGGCCATTCTCTGAATGGTCAGTATATTAATCTGATTTTTGGCCTTGGGTCATGGAGGTGGATTCATTCACGCCGTGACCACGGGTTGCCTTGGTGTTGCACTATTACCGATGGCGGCCCACATAAGCAATAAAAGAATAATAGCAGTCCTCTTTCCGACGGCACTCTGCATAGTCTACGGCGGGAACAAAACGCGTACACTGGGGGAGAATACAGCCTATGCCCCGCGACACGGCAGTTTATAACACACTCAAGCCACAAGCATTAACAAACTTTGAAGGGTACCCTCATGCTACGGTGCAGTTCCAACTCATACTTACCTGACGGGGAAGTAAAGACTGATCAATGAGGGTTTTCTTCCAGAGTGAGGCTCTTGCATTGCACTACGCTTGGGCTGACCTCTGCGATTACTGCAAACGTCAGTAACTCGACCGTACAATTTCTGGTAGTGGGGGCCTGCGTCCGCGCTCGCCCCCTCCTTAAGTCAAAATGAATGAGCTTAGAAAAGTTGCGCGGCCAAATGTCGGTGGTGACTTAAACGCTAAGGTAAAACCTCGCTTGGCTGTTACGAAACGTGATTGCGATATAAGTCCTCGGAAGGCGGCGGAATTTTATTTTATTTGCCATTCCGTCAGGGTTATTGGATGATCGGCAATAGATCGAGTTTGTATGCATTTGAAAGCTCTTTTTTCTCGTACTATCACCTGAAAATGTCGTAGGAAAATGTCATAGGAAACACTTTCAACAACCGCCACGTTCCTTAATTGTTATAACAAGAAATATATCACAGCACCATTGAAATGAAAAGGCAACAAATGAAAATGAAAAGCCTACGACACCGGGAGTTCCCAGGCGGTCCCCCATCCAAGTACTATCCCGGCCCGACGATGCTTAACTTCCGTGATCAGACGAGAACGGGTGTGTTCATCGTGGTATGGCCGTAGACATTAGTAGGGGCAAATACGTGCAATTTATTTTGACGTTGTGATCAAATTTTTTTATTTAATTTCTTTGAGTTACTTAGGACAAGGCGTATGCATGGATTATCTATTAGACTTTAAGGTTATAGTTTTGTGAAAAAAACAATGTTTTTTTAAAGATGTGTGGCTATAAAAATAGCCGTTGTTTTCTGAGTGTAGCGGTTTACTTCTTCTGTCCTTTGTCGTTCTTCTTTGGGAGTAAGACAGCTTGAATGTTTGGCAAAACACCACCAGCTGCAATGGTTACACCGCTCAAAAGTTTGTTTAATTCTTCATCATTACGAACAGCCAATTGTAAATGTCTTGGAATAATCCTAGCTTTTTTGTTGTCTCTTGCTGCGTTACCAGCCAACTCCAATATCTCAGCAGATAAATATTCCAAGACGGCTGCTAAGTAAACTGGTGCTCCAGATCCAATTCGGTTAGCATAGTGCCCTCTACGAAGGAATCTATGCACTCTACCGACTGGAAATTGAAGTCCAGCTCTTGAGGATCTTGTCTTGGCTTTAGCCTTAGCTTTTCCACCTTTTCCACGTCCAGACATAACTGCGATTTGATTTGTAAGTTAATACAAAAACGTACGAATATTTAACGTAAGTGTTAACGAAATAAACTTTACTCGTTTTTTCATCATAAAAATAGGATCGAAATCATGTTTTTTTAACCAATCATAATTAAGTATTAAACAAAAGATTTTTTTTTTAACCAATTAAATTGCGTATCGGCGTTTTCGGATCGAATTCGATCCGATTTTTTTACTTATAAACAAAAAGTTTTGACTTGCAGTTTAATGCTTATTTACAAGTTAAGTAGCAAAAATTTTTAACCATGTCTGACGCAGCAGCTAAAGGAGGAAAACAGGCACCTAAAGTAGCCAAGAAAGGTGAAAAAAGAGCCGGCAAAAAAGGAGGAAAGATTGGTGGAACTGGTGAAAAGAAACGCAAGAGAAAGAGAAAGGAAAGTTATGCTATTTACATCTACAATGTTTTGAAACAAGTTCACCCAGATGTCGGAGTTTCAAGCAAAGCTATGAGCATCATGAACTCATTTGTCAACGACATCTTTGAGCGCATTGCTTCCGAAGCTTCGCGTTTGGCTCTTCAAAACAAAAAGTCGACCATCTCTTCTCGTGAAATTCAAACCGCAGTACGTCTTCTCTTGCCTGGAGAACTTGCAAAACACGCAGTCAGTGAAGGAACAAAAGCCGTCACAAAATACACAAGCAGCAAGTAAACCAACGTCTACCAAACACAAACGGTCTTTTTTAAGACCACACATCTTTAAAAAAACATTTACTTGGCGTCACTACAAGTTAACCGAAGTTAATAAAACTTCTAAATAATGTGCTTAAGAACACTAGCCTACATTTAAAATACTTCCCCATGTGTGTGTGTGGATTAGCTTCACTTTTCATACGTATTATTAGCTGTACTTGCAGAAAAGACAAGTACATTGATCCATGTTATTGCTTACATTTAACTTAACCCAGCTTTTCACGGAAACACTCCCAGGCAAATTAACCCTACAAAGTATTTCTAAATTTTTTTTGTGTCATATATGACATAGTATCGTATAGCAATAAATGTAACTGTGACAAGACTTTACACATTGTGTAATTTGGAAGCGTGCACAAAGTAATGTTTTAAAAGATTTGTGGCTATAAAAATAGCCGTTTTTGTTGAGCAATGACAACGCTTAACCTCCGAATCCGTAAAGAGTTCTTCCTTGACGTTTTAAGGCATAAACAACATCCATAGCGGTAACGGTCTTGCGTTTAGCGTGCTCTGTGTAGGTTACAGCATCACGAATAACATTCTCTAAGAAAACCTTCAGTACACCTCTGGTTTCCTCATAGATAAGGCCAGAGATACGTTTGACACCACCTCGTCGAGCAAGACGTCGAATAGCAGGTTTTGTGATTCCCTGAATGTTATCACGAAGAATTTTTCGGTGACGTTTAGCACCTCCTTTTCCCAATCCTTTACCTCCTTTTCCGCGTCCAGACATATTGATATAGTTGCGTACAGAACGAGTACAAAAACAACGTTTGAGTTAACAGAATTCAGACAGCTTTAAAAAGAGGCCATAAAATTACCTACTGCTCGTGGAAACACCCTAATTAACCAATAGAGTTGCGTCATTACAAAATGTTCCGAACATTTTGTACATTTTTTTAAGTAAAACTGTAGTTTTTTTAAAAATTCGTGGTCTTAATGTTTCAGTAAGGCAATAAATTTGGCATCGTTGGAATTCGCCAAACCTTCTGCTACTTACTAAAAAAAAAAAAAGTCAAAAGCTTTTGTGTATCAGAAGATACAGCCGTTTTCCCGTAGCCAAAAAACACAGATTTTATAAAAATGTTAAAGTAATGAGCGTAATGTCATTATGCAGCCAATCAGAAATTACTTTCTTAGCACCAATCAAATGGTTTGTTTTGAACCTTAGCTGTCAATCAATATGAGAAATAAAACTTTGGCGCGATAGTGCATTTTAGACCGTCTTGTGTATCCGTACTACATCGACTTCTTAAAATATGGCTCGTACAAAGCAAACTGCACGTAAATCTACTGGAGGAAAGGCTCCACGAAAACAACTCGCCACTAAAGCTGCGAGGAAAAGCGCACCAGCTACTGGAGGAGTGAAAAAACCACATCGTTACAGACCTGGTACAGTTGCTCTCAGAGAAATCAGAAGATACCAGAAGTCAACCGAGCTCTTGATCCGCAAGTTGCCTTTCCAGCGTCTTGTGCGAGAAATTGCTCAGGACTTCAAAACAGATCTGCGATTCCAGAGCACAGCCGTTATGGCTCTGCAAGAGGCTTCTGAAGCGTACCTTGTTGGCTTGTTCGAGGATACTAACTTGTGTGCCATTCACGCAAAACGAGTTACAATCATGCCTAAAGACATCCAGTTGGCAAGAAGAATTCGTGGGGAACGTGCCTAAGCATCTTACCAAACAAAAAACGGCTATTTTTATAGCCACACATCCATAAAAAATATTACGGCTAGCTTTTTATATCAAACTTTGTTCTGCTTTCTGTTTAAATTTTATGCTACATAAAAATTTTATGCTACATAAAGTTTGACAATGTTAAAAATATGAAGGGCAAGAAAAGTAAAAGCAAGAAAATAAGAAATTTAAAAACGAAAATACTTAAACTTAGGGAATCTAATCTTAAAATTACTCTTTTTTAACTGTTTAAGTGACTTAAACAAGTTTAACTTTGTACCAAGATAATGTTTTTTTGTAAATGTGTGGCTATAAAAATAGCCGTTTGTTAATGTAATAGCCAGATACACACAAATTATTTTTTTGCGGTCTTCTTTGCTGCCTTTTTGGGAGTCTTTTTGACCTTCTTTGCTGCAGGTTTTTTAGCAACAGGCTTCTTTGTGGGTTTCTTAGCTGCTGGTTTCTTAGCCGAGGCTTTCTTTGTGGCAGGCTTCTTTGCTGCTTTCTTTGGCGTGCTCTTCTTTGCTGGCTTCTTTTTTGGTGTACTTTTCTTTGCAGTAGGCTTCTTTGCCGTTGGCTTTTTTGCTGCGGCCTTTTTCTTAGGTTTTTCTTTTTTTACCTGACCTAGCTTGAATGATCCAGAAGCACCAGTGCCTTTAGTTTGAATCAAATCGCCTGATGTTACTCCTCGTTTAAGAGCCATTTTCAGATGATGATCTGAGTTTTCAGCAACTTTGTAATTTGCATGAATATATTTTGTAATAGCTTGGCGAGATGAACCACCGCGTTCCTTTAGGGTAGCGATAGCAGCCTTGATCATGTCCACATATTTAGGGTGATCAGCTGTCTTCTTTGCAGCAGGTTTCTTCTTGGGTGCGATTTTCTTTGGAGAAGCTGCTTCACTCATTTTTAATGTTTTCTTACAACAATCCAACGATAAACGATGCTTGTTATCACAGTAGAAGTATACTAAACATTACCGTGTAAATGAGATATAATTTAAGACGGTGCGAAGTATGCGGACGTAAAAGTACCACTCCCGGGAATTGATTTGGCGCGAAAACAGAAATGTGTGTTTCTGTACATCGTATAATGTCCGTTTTGGGTGCCGCGACTATGCGAAAGCATGTTAATTTTTATTTGTAGCACGACGCAATAGTCTGAAAGAGAAGCTGCTGGAGTTTGAGGTCTTCAGCATTACATCTACTCTGTTAATTTGGGCTTCTTCCGCGCCCGTGTTAGGATTTTCATAAAGCGTTCTTTGGTTTGCGTTGCGTATGTCGGCCTACATCATCGACACGGCCTGTTTCCGGCTATTAGGAGCAATTCATATATTGGGCACTGCGTTTCGACTTTTTTATTAGACCACAGTAAAAAAATTCACTCACAGAAGTCCCTTTCTTTCATGGCTACAAACACGAAGAATTCTGTCGTAAGTAAAACGAATGCGCAAGCCAAAATAACGATGGGGCGAAGTCATAAGCATGGCCCTGTGGCCCAATGGATAAGGCATCTGACTACGAATCAGGGGATTCCAGGTTCGACTCCTGGCAGGGTCGCACTGTCGCATTTCGGCTGCATGGTCTACTGTGTAACGCGCGCGCACGTTCTGGCGTAATGCGTTGATAAACGGAATGTACGCAGTCATATTGGAAAGTAATATCACGCACTTAGTATCGTCGCCTTTGTTAGCATTCATGTAAGTTACCATCCACTCGCTACAGTCGCTCTCCATCCTACGGCTAAATCAACAGCCGTGATTTTTACTATGTCGCCGTCCATCCGTACGCGGTGACAGTTGTAAGCTTTACAGTAACGTGACATGCTCCACAAGCAGTTACGGTGTGTGGACGATGCCTATCATGGCAACGCTTGTTCTTTATCGCTTCTCGGCCTAATGGCTAAGATCAAGTGTAGTATCTGTTCTTATCAGTTTAATATCTGGTAGGCCATTCTCTGAATGGTCAGTATATTAATCTGATTTTTGGCCTTGGGTCATGGAGGTGGATTCATTCACGCCGTGACCACGGGTTGCCTTGGTGTTGCACTATTACCGATGGCGGCCCACATAAGCAATAAAAGAATAATAGCAGTCCTCTTTCCGACGGCACTCTGCATAGTCTACGGCGGGAACAAAACGCGTACACTGGGGGAGAATACAGCCTATGCCCCGCGACACGGCAGTTTATAACACACTCAAGCCACAAGCATTAACAAACTTTGAAGGGTACCCTCATGCTACGGTGCAGTTCCAACTCATACTTACCTGACGGGGAAGTAAAGACTGATCAATGAGGGTTTTCTTCCAGAGTGAGGCTCTTGCATTGCACTACGCTTGGGCTGACCTCTGCGATTACTGCAAACGTCAGTAACTCGACCGTACAATTTCTGGTAGTGGGGGCCTGCGTCCGCGCTCGCCCCCTCCTTAAGTCAAAATGAATGAGCTTAGAAAAGTTGCGCGGCCAAATGTCGGTGGTGACTTAAACGCTAAGGTAAAACCTCGCTTGGCTGTTACGAAACGTGATTGCGATATAAGTCCTCGGAAGGCGGCGGAATTTTATTTTATTTGCCATTCCGTCAGGGTTATTGGATGATCGGCAATAGATCGAGTTTGTATGCATTTGAAAGCTCTTTTTTCTCGTACTATCACCTGAAAATGTCGTAGGAAAATGTCATAGGAAACACTTTCAACAACCGCCACGTTCCTTAATTGTTATAACAAGAAATATATCACAGCACCATTGAAATGAAAAGGCAACAAATGAAAATGAAAAGCCTACGACACCGGGAGTTCCCAGGCGGTCCCCCATCCAAGTACTATCCCGGCCCGACGATGCTTAACTTCCGTGATCAGACGAGAACGGGTGTGTTCATCGTGGTATGGCCGTAGACATTAGTAGGGGCAAATACGTGCAATTTATTTTGACGTTGTGATCAAATTTTTTTATTTAATTTCTTTGAGTTACTTAGGACAAGGCGTATGCATGGATTATCTATTAGACTTTAAGGTTATAGTTTTGTGAAAAAAACAATGTTTTTTTAAAGATGTGTGGCTATAAAAATAGCCGTTGTTTTCTGAGTGTAGCGGTTTACTTCTTCTGTCCTTTGTCGTTCTTCTTTGGGAGTAAGACAGCTTGAATGTTTGGCAAAACACCACCAGCTGCAATGGTTACACCGCTCAAAAGTTTGTTTAATTCTTCATCATTACGAACAGCCAATTGTAAATGTCTTGGAATAATCCTAGCTTTTTTGTTGTCTCTTGCTGCGTTACCAGCCAACTCCAATATCTCAGCAGATAAATATTCCAAGACGGCTGCTAAGTAAACTGGTGCTCCAGATCCAATTCGGTTAGCATAGTGCCCTCTACGAAGGAATCTATGCACTCTACCGACTGGAAATTGAAGTCCAGCTCTTGAGGATCTTGTCTTGGCTTTAGCCTTAGCTTTTCCACCTTTTCCACGTCCAGACATAACTGCGATTTGATTTGTAAGTTAATACAAAAACGTACGAATATTTAACGTAAGTGTTAACGAAATAAACTTTACTCGTTTTTTCATCATAAAAATAGGATCGAAATCATGTTTTTTTAACCAATCATAATTAAGTATTAAACAAAAGATTTTTTTTTTAACCAATTAAATTGCGTATCGGCGTTTTCGGATCGAATTCGATCCGATTTTTTTACTTATAAACAAAAAGTTTTGACTTGCAGTTTAATGCTTATTTACAAGTTAAGTAGCAAAAATTTTTAACCATGTCTGACGCAGCAGCTAAAGGAGGAAAACAGGCACCTAAAGTAGCCAAGAAAGGTGAAAAAAGAGCCGGCAAAAAAGGAGGAAAGATTGGTGGAACTGGTGAAAAGAAACGCAAGAGAAAGAGAAAGGAAAGTTATGCTATTTACATCTACAATGTTTTGAAACAAGTTCACCCAGATGTCGGAGTTTCAAGCAAAGCTATGAGCATCATGAACTCATTTGTCAACGACATCTTTGAGCGCATTGCTTCCGAAGCTTCGCGTTTGGCTCTTCAAAACAAAAAGTCGACCATCTCTTCTCGTGAAATTCAAACCGCAGTACGTCTTCTCTTGCCTGGAGAACTTGCAAAACACGCAGTCAGTGAAGGAACAAAAGCCGTCACAAAATACACAAGCAGCAAGTAAACCAACGTCTACCAAACACAAACGGTCTTTTTTAAGACCACACATCTTTAAAAAAACATTTACTTGGCGTCACTACAAGTTAACCGAAGTTAATAAAACTTCTAAATAATGTGCTTAAGAACACTAGCCTACATTTAAAATACTTCCCCATGTGTGTGTGTGGATTAGCTTCACTTTTCATACGTATTATTAGCTGTACTTGCAGAAAAGACAAGTACATTGATCCATGTTATTGCTTACATTTAACTTAACCCAATAACAAGAAATATATCACAGCACCATTGAAATGAAAAGGCAACAAATGAAAATGAAAAGCCTACGACACCGGGAGTTCCCAGGCGGTCCCCCATCCAAGTACTATCCCGGCCCGACGATGCTTAACTTCCGTGATCAGACGAGAACGGGTGTGTTCATCGTGGTATGGCCGTAGACATTAGTAGGGGCAAATACGTGCAATTTATTTTGACGTTGTGATCAAATTTTTTTATTTAATTTCTTTGAGTTACTTAGGACAAGGCGTATGCATGGATTATCTATTAGACTTTAAGGTTATAGTTTTGTGAAAAAAACAATGTTTTTTTAAAGATGTGTGGCTATAAAAATAGCCGTTGTTTTCTGAGTGTAGCGGTTTACTTCTTCTGTCCTTTGTCGTTCTTCTTTGGGAGTAAGACAGCTTGAATGTTTGGCAAAACACCACCAGCTGCAATGGTTACACCGCTCAAAAGTTTGTTTAATTCTTCATCATTACGAACAGCCAATTGTAAATGTCTTGGAATAATCCTAGCTTTTTTGTTGTCTCTTGCTGCGTTACCAGCCAACTCCAATATCTCAGCAGATAAATATTCCAAGACGGCTGCTAAGTAAACTGGTGCTCCAGATCCAATTCGGTTAGCATAGTGCCCTCTACGAAGGAATCTATGCACTCTACCGACTGGAAATTGAAGTCCAGCTCTTGAGGATCTTGTCTTGGCTTTAGCCTTAGCTTTTCCACCTTTTCCACGTCCAGACATAACTGCGATTTGATTTGTAAGTTAATACAAAAACGTACGAATATTTAACGTAAGTGTTAACGAAATAAACTTTACTCGTTTTTTCATCATAAAAATAGGATCGAAATCATGTTTTTTTAACCAATCATAATTAAGTATTAAACAAAAGATTTTTTTTTTAACCAATTAAATTGCGTATCGGCGTTTTCGGATCGAATTCGATCCGATTTTTTTACTTATAAACAAAAAGTTTTGACTTGCAGTTTAATGCTTATTTACAAGTTAAGTAGCAAAAATTTTTAACCATGTCTGACGCAGCAGCTAAAGGAGGAAAACAGGCACCTAAAGTAGCCAAGAAAGGTGAAAAAAGAGCCGGCAAAAAAGGAGGAAAGATTGGTGGAACTGGTGAAAAGAAACGCAAGAGAAAGAGAAAGGAAAGTTATGCTATTTACATCTACAATGTTTTGAAACAAGTTCACCCAGATGTCGGAGTTTCAAGCAAAGCTATGAGCATCATGAACTCATTTGTCAACGACATCTTTGAGCGCATTGCTTCCGAAGCTTCGCGTTTGGCTCTTCAAAACAAAAAGTCGACCATCTCTTCTCGTGAAATTCAAACCGCAGTACGTCTTCTCTTGCCTGGAGAACTTGCAAAACACGCAGTCAGTGAAGGAACAAAAGCCGTCACAAAATACACAAGCAGCAAGTAAACCAACGTCTACCAAACACAAACGGTCTTTTTTAAGACCACACATCTTTAAAAAAACATTTACTTGGCGTCACTACAAGTTAACCGAAGTTAATAAAACTTCTAAATAATGTGCTTAAGAACACTAGCCTACATTTAAAATACTTCCCCATGTGTGTGTGTGGATTAGCTTCACTTTTCATACGTATTATTAGCTGTACTTGCAGAAAAGACAAGTACATTGATCCATGTTATTGCTTACATTTAACTTAACCCAGCTTTTCACGGAAACACTCCCAGGCAAATTAACCCTACAAAGTATTTCTAAATTTTTTTTGTGTCATATATGACATAGTATCGTATAGCAATAAATGTAACTGTGACAAGACTTTACACATTGTGTAATTTGGAAGCGTGCACAAAGTAATGTTTTAAAAGATTTGTGGCTATAAAAATAGCCGTTTTTGTTGAGCAATGACAACGCTTAACCTCCGAATCCGTAAAGAGTTCTTCCTTGACGTTTTAAGGCATAAACAACATCCATAGCGGTAACGGTCTTGCGTTTAGCGTGCTCTGTGTAGGTTACAGCATCACGAATAACATTCTCTAAGAAAACCTTCAGTACACCTCTGGTTTCCTCATAGATAAGGCCAGAGATACGTTTGACACCACCTCGTCGAGCAAGACGTCGAATAGCAGGTTTTGTGATTCCCTGAATGTTATCACGAAGAATTTTTCGGTGACGTTTAGCACCTCCTTTTCCCAATCCTTTACCTCCTTTTCCGCGTCCAGACATATTGATATAGTTGCGTACAGAACGAGTACAAAAACAACGTTTGAGTTAACAGAATTCAGACAGCTTTAAAAAGAGGCCATAAAATTACCTACTGCTCGTGGAAACACCCTAATTAACCAATAGAGTTGCGTCATTACAAAATGTTCCGAACATTTTGTACATTTTTTTAAGTAAAACTGTAGTTTTTTTAAAAATTCGTGGTCTTAATGTTTCAGTAAGGCAATAAATTTGGCATCGTTGGAATTCGCCAAACCTTCTGCTACTTACTAAAAAAAAAAAAAGTCAAAAGCTTTTGTGTATCAGAAGATACAGCCGTTTTCCCGTAGCCAAAAAACACAGATTTTATAAAAATGTTAAAGTAATGAGCGTAATGTCATTATGCAGCCAATCAGAAATTACTTTCTTAGCACCAATCAAATGGTTTGTTTTGAACCTTAGCTGTCAATCAATATGAGAAATAAAACTTTGGCGCGATAGTGCATTTTAGACCGTCTTGTGTATCCGTACTACATCGACTTCTTAAAATATGGCTCGTACAAAGCAAACTGCACGTAAATCTACTGGAGGAAAGGCTCCACGAAAACAACTCGCCACTAAAGCTGCGAGGAAAAGCGCACCAGCTACTGGAGGAGTGAAAAAACCACATCGTTACAGACCTGGTACAGTTGCTCTCAGAGAAATCAGAAGATACCAGAAGTCAACCGAGCTCTTGATCCGCAAGTTGCCTTTCCAGCGTCTTGTGCGAGAAATTGCTCAGGACTTCAAAACAGATCTGCGATTCCAGAGCACAGCCGTTATGGCTCTGCAAGAGGCTTCTGAAGCGTACCTTGTTGGCTTGTTCGAGGATACTAACTTGTGTGCCATTCACGCAAAACGAGTTACAATCATGCCTAAAGACATCCAGTTGGCAAGAAGAATTCGTGGGGAACGTGCCTAAGCATCTTACCAAACAAAAAACGGCTATTTTTATAGCCACACATCCATAAAAAATATTACGGCTAGCTTTTTATATCAAACTTTGTTCTGCTTTCTGTTTAAATTTTATGCTACATAAAAATTTTATGCTACATAAAGTTTGACAATGTTAAAAATATGAAGGGCAAGAAAAGTAAAAGCAAGAAAATAAGAAATTTAAAAACGAAAATACTTAAACTTAGGGAATCTAATCTTAAAATTACTCTTTTTTAACTGTTTAAGTGACTTAAACAAGTTTAACTTTGTACCAAGATAATGTTTTTTTGTAAATGTGTGGCTATAAAAATAGCCGTTTGTTAATGTAATAGCCAGATACACACAAATTATTTTTTTGCGGTCTTCTTTGCTGCCTTTTTGGGAGTCTTTTTGACCTTCTTTGCTGCAGGTTTTTTAGCAACAGGCTTCTTTGTGGGTTTCTTAGCTGCTGGTTTCTTAGCCGAGGCTTTCTTTGTGGCAGGCTTCTTTGCTGCTTTCTTTGGCGTGCTCTTCTTTGCTGGCTTCTTTTTTGGTGTACTTTTCTTTGCAGTAGGCTTCTTTGCCGTTGGCTTTTTTGCTGCGGCCTTTTTCTTAGGTTTTTCTTTTTTTACCTGACCTAGCTTGAATGATCCAGAAGCACCAGTGCCTTTAGTTTGAATCAAATCGCCTGATGTTACTCCTCGTTTAAGAGCCATTTTCAGATGATGATCTGAGTTTTCAGCAACTTTGTAATTTGCATGAATATATTTTGTAATAGCTTGGCGAGATGAACCACCGCGTTCCTTTAGGGTAGCGATAGCAGCCTTGATCATGTCCACATATTTAGGGTGATCAGCTGTCTTCTTTGCAGCAGGTTTCTTCTTGGGTGCGATTTTCTTTGGAGAAGCTGCTTCACTCATTTTTAATGTTTTCTTACAACAATCCAACGATAAACGATGCTTGTTATCACAGTAGAAGTATACTAAACATTACCGTGTAAATGAGATATAATTTAAGACGGTGCGAAGTATGCGGACGTAAAAGTACCACTCCCGGGAATTGATTTGGCGCGAAAACAGAAATGTGTGTTTCTGTACATCGTATAATGTCCGTTTTGGGTGCCGCGACTATGCGAAAGCATGTTAATTTTTATTTGTAGCACGACGCAATAGTCTGAAAGAGAAGCTGCTGGAGTTTGAGGTCTTCAGCATTACATCTACTCTGTTAATTTGGGCTTCTTCCGCGCCCGTGTTAGGATTTTCATAAAGCGTTCTTTGGTTTGCGTTGCGTATGTCGGCCTACATCATCGACACGGCCTGTTTCCGGCTATTAGGAGCAATTCATATATTGGGCACTGCGTTTCGACTTTTTTATTAGACCACAGTAAAAAAATTCACTCACAGAAGTCCCTTTCTTTCATGGCTACAAACACGAAGAATTCTGTCGTAAGTAAAACGAATGCGCAAGCCAAAATAACGATGGGGCGAAGTCATAAGCATGGCCCTGTGGCCCAATGGATAAGGCATCTGACTACGAATCAGGGGATTCCAGGTTCGACTCCTGGCAGGGTCGCACTGTCGCATTTCGGCTGCATGGTCTACTGTGTAACGCGCGCGCACGTTCTGGCGTAATGCGTTGATAAACGGAATGTACGCAGTCATATTGGAAAGTAATATCACGCACTTAGTATCGTCGCCTTTGTTAGCATTCATGTAAGTTACCATCCACTCGCTACAGTCGCTCTCCATCCTACGGCTAAATCAACAGCCGTGATTTTTACTATGTCGCCGTCCATCCGTACGCGGTGACAGTTGTAAGCTTTACAGTAACGTGACATGCTCCACAAGCAGTTACGGTGTGTGGACGATGCCTATCATGGCAACGCTTGTTCTTTATCGCTTCTCGGCCTAATGGCTAAGATCAAGTGTAGTATCTGTTCTTATCAGTTTAATATCTGGTAGGCCATTCTCTGAATGGTCAGTATATTAATCTGATTTTTGGCCTTGGGTCATGGAGGTGGATTCATTCACGCCGTGACCACGGGTTGCCTTGGTGTTGCACTATTACCGATGGCGGCCCACATAAGCAATAAAAGAATAATAGCAGTCCTCTTTCCGACGGCACTCTGCATAGTCTACGGCGGGAACAAAACGCGTACACTGGGGGAGAATACAGCCTATGCCCCGCGACACGGCAGTTTATAACACACTCAAGCCACAAGCATTAACAAACTTTGAAGGGTACCCTCATGCTACGGTGCAGTTCCAACTCATACTTACCTGACGGGGAAGTAAAGACTGATCAATGAGGGTTTTCTTCCAGAGTGAGGCTCTTGCATTGCACTACGCTTGGGCTGACCTCTGCGATTACTGCAAACGTCAGTAACTCGACCGTACAATTTCTGGTAGTGGGGGCCTGCGTCCGCGCTCGCCCCCTCCTTAAGTCAAAATGAATGAGCTTAGAAAAGTTGCGCGGCCAAATGTCGGTGGTGACGTAAACGCTAAGGTAAAACCTCGCTTGGCTGTTAC
This sequence comes from Hydractinia symbiolongicarpus, assembly GCF_029227915.1. NCBI lineage: Eukaryota > Metazoa > Cnidaria > Hydrozoa > Anthoathecata > Hydractiniidae > Hydractinia > Hydractinia symbiolongicarpus. The sequence goes on along the minus strand of NC_079883.1, from coordinate 7,437,733 downwards.
GAAACGTGATTGCGATATAAGTCCTCGGAAGGCGGCGGAATTTTATTTTATTTGCCATTCCGTCAGGGTTATTGGATGATCGGCAATAGATCGAGTTTGTATGCATTTGAAAGCTCTTTTTTCTCGTACTATCACCTGAAAATGTCGTAGGAAAATGTCATAGGAAACACTTTCAACAACCGCCACGTTCCTTAATTGTTATAACAAGAAATATATCACAGCACCATTGAAATGAAAAGGCAACAAATGAAAATGAAAAGCCTACGACACCGGGAGTTCCCAGGCGGTCCCCCATCCAAGTACTATCCCGGCCCGACGATGCTTAACTTCCGTGATCAGACGAGAACGGGTGTGTTCATCGTGGTATGGCCGTAGACATTAGTAGGGGCAAATACGTGCAATTTATTTTGACGTTGTGATCAAATTTTTTTATTTAATTTCTTTGAGTTACTTAGGACAAGGCGTATGCATGGATTATCTATTAGACTTTAAGGTTATAGTTTTGTGAAAAAAACAATGTTTTTTTAAAGATGTGTGGCTATAAAAATAGCCGTTGTTTTCTGAGTGTAGCGGTTTACTTCTTCTGTCCTTTGTCGTTCTTCTTTGGGAGTAAGACAGCTTGAATGTTTGGCAAAACACCACCAGCTGCAATGGTTACACCGCTCAAAAGTTTGTTTAATTCTTCATCATTACGAACAGCCAATTGTAAATGTCTTGGAATAATCCTAGCTTTTTTGTTGTCTCTTGCTGCGTTACCAGCCAACTCCAATATCTCAGCAGATAAATATTCCAAGACGGCTGCTAAGTAAACTGGTGCTCCAGATCCAATTCGGTTAGCATAGTGCCCTCTACGAAGGAATCTATGCACTCTACCGACTGGAAATTGAAGTCCAGCTCTTGAGGATCTTGTCTTGGCTTTAGCCTTAGCTTTTCCACCTTTTCCACGTCCAGACATAACTGCGATTTGATTTGTAAGTTAATACAAAAACGTACGAATATTTAACGTAAGTGTTAACGAAATAAACTTTACTCGTTTTTTCATCATAAAAATAGGATCGAAATCATGTTTTTTTAACCAATCATAATTAAGTATTAAACAAAAGATTTTTTTTTTAACCAATTAAATTGCGTATCGGCGTTTTCGGATCGAATTCGATCCGATTTTTTTACTTATAAACAAAAAGTTTTGACTTGCAGTTTAATGCTTATTTACAAGTTAAGTAGCAAAAATTTTTAACCATGTCTGACGCAGCAGCTAAAGGAGGAAAACAGGCACCTAAAGTAGCCAAGAAAGGTGAAAAAAGAGCCGGCAAAAAAGGAGGAAAGATTGGTGGAACTGGTGAAAAGAAACGCAAGAGAAAGAGAAAGGAAAGTTATGCTATTTACATCTACAATGTTTTGAAACAAGTTCACCCAGATGTCGGAGTTTCAAGCAAAGCTATGAGCATCATGAACTCATTTGTCAACGACATCTTTGAGCGCATTGCTTCCGAAGCTTCGCGTTTGGCTCTTCAAAACAAAAAGTCGACCATCTCTTCTCGTGAAATTCAAACCGCAGTACGTCTTCTCTTGCCTGGAGAACTTGCAAAACACGCAGTCAGTGAAGGAACAAAAGCCGTCACAAAATACACAAGCAGCAAGTAAACCAACGTCTACCAAACACAAACGGTCTTTTTTAAGACCACACATCTTTAAAAAAACATTTACTTGGCGTCACTACAAGTTAACCGAAGTTAATAAAACTTCTAAATAATGTGCTTAAGAACACTAGCCTACATTTAAAATACTTCCCCATGTGTGTGTGTGGATTAGCTTCACTTTTCATACGTATTATTAGCTGTACTTGCAGAAAAGACAAGTACATTGATCCATGTTATTGCTTACATTTAACTTAACCCAGCTTTTCACGGAAACACTCCCAGGCAAATTAACCCTACAAAGTATTTCTAAATTTTTTTTGTGTCATATATGACATAGTATCGTATAGCAATAAATGTAACTGTGACAAGACTTTACACATTGTGTAATTTGGAAGCGTGCACAAAGTAATGTTTTAAAAGATTTGTGGCTATAAAAATAGCCGTTTTTGTTGAGCAATGACAACGCTTAACCTCCGAATCCGTAAAGAGTTCTTCCTTGACGTTTTAAGGCATAAACAACATCCATAGCGGTAACGGTCTTGCGTTTAGCGTGCTCTGTGTAGGTTACAGCATCACGAATAACATTCTCTAAGAAAACCTTCAGTACACCTCTGGTTTCCTCATAGATAAGGCCAGAGATACGTTTGACACCACCTCGTCGAGCAAGACGTCGAATAGCAGGTTTTGTGATTCCCTGAATGTTATCACGAAGAATTTTTCGGTGACGTTTAGCACCTCCTTTTCCCAATCCTTTACCTCCTTTTCCGCGTCCAGACATATTGATATAGTTGCGTACAGAACGAGTACAAAAACAACGTTTGAGTTAACAGAATTCAGACAGCTTTAAAAAGAGGCCATAAAATTACCTACTGCTCGTGGAAACACCCTAATTAACCAATAGAGTTGCGTCATTACAAAATGTTCCGAACATTTTGTACATTTTTTTAAGTAAAACTGTAGTTTTTTTAAAAATTCGTGGTCTTAATGTTTCAGTAAGGCAATAAATTTGGCATCGTTGGAATTCGCCAAACCTTCTGCTACTTACTAAAAAAAAAAAAAGTCAAAAGCTTTTGTGTATCAGAAGATACAGCCGTTTTCCCGTAGCCAAAAAACACAGATTTTATAAAAATGTTAAAGTAATGAGCGTAATGTCATTATGCAGCCAATCAGAAATTACTTTCTTAGCACCAATCAAATGGTTTGTTTTGAACCTTAGCTGTCAATCAATATGAGAAATAAAACTTTGGCGCGATAGTGCATTTTAGACCGTCTTGTGTATCCGTACTACATCGACTTCTTAAAATATGGCTCGTACAAAGCAAACTGCACGTAAATCTACTGGAGGAAAGGCTCCACGAAAACAACTCGCCACTAAAGCTGCGAGGAAAAGCGCACCAGCTACTGGAGGAGTGAAAAAACCACATCGTTACAGACCTGGTACAGTTGCTCTCAGAGAAATCAGAAGATACCAGAAGTCAACCGAGCTCTTGATCCGCAAGTTGCCTTTCCAGCGTCTTGTGCGAGAAATTGCTCAGGACTTCAAAACAGATCTGCGATTCCAGAGCACAGCCGTTATGGCTCTGCAAGAGGCTTCTGAAGCGTACCTTGTTGGCTTGTTCGAGGATACTAACTTGTGTGCCATTCACGCAAAACGAGTTACAATCATGCCTAAAGACATCCAGTTGGCAAGAAGAATTCGTGGGGAACGTGCCTAAGCATCTTACCAAACAAAAAACGGCTATTTTTATAGCCACACATCCATAAAAAATATTACGGCTAGCTTTTTATATCAAACTTTGTTCTGCTTTCTGTTTAAATTTTATGCTACATAAAAATTTTATGCTACATAAAGTTTGACAATGTTAAAAATATGAAGGGCAAGAAAAGTAAAAGCAAGAAAATAAGAAATTTAAAAACGAAAATACTTAAACTTAGGGAATCTAATCTTAAAATTACTCTTTTTTAACTGTTTAAGTGACTTAAACAAGTTTAACTTTGTACCAAGATAATGTTTTTTTGTAAATGTGTGGCTATAAAAATAGCCGTTTGTTAATGTAATAGCCAGATACACACAAATTATTTTTTTGCGGTCTTCTTTGCTGCCTTTTTGGGAGTCTTTTTGACCTTCTTTGCTGCAGGTTTTTTAGCAACAGGCTTCTTTGTGGGTTTCTTAGCTGCTGGTTTCTTAGCCGAGGCTTTCTTTGTGGCAGGCTTCTTTGCTGCTTTCTTTGGCGTGCTCTTCTTTGCTGGCTTCTTTTTTGGTGTACTTTTCTTTGCAGTAGGCTTCTTTGCCGTTGGCTTTTTTGCTGCGGCCTTTTTCTTAGGTTTTTCTTTTTTTACCTGACCTAGCTTGAATGATCCAGAAGCACCAGTGCCTTTAGTTTGAATCAAATCGCCTGATGTTACTCCTCGTTTAAGAGCCATTTTCAGATGATGATCTGAGTTTTCAGCAACTTTGTAATTTGCATGAATATATTTTGTAATAGCTTGGCGAGATGAACCACCGCGTTCCTTTAGGGTAGCGATAGCAGCCTTGATCATGTCCACATATTTAGGGTGATCAGCTGTCTTCTTTGCAGCAGGTTTCTTCTTGGGTGCGATTTTCTTTGGAGAAGCTGCTTCACTCATTTTTAATGTTTTCTTACAACAATCCAACGATAAACGATGCTTGTTATCACAGTAGAAGTATACTAAACATTACCGTGTAAATGAGATATAATTTAAGACGGTGCGAAGTATGCGGACGTAAAAGTACCACTCCCGGGAATTGATTTGGCGCGAAAACAGAAATGTGTGTTTCTGTACATCGTATAATGTCCGTTTTGGGTGCCGCGACTATGCGAAAGCATGTTAATTTTTATTTGTAGCACGACGCAATAGTCTGAAAGAGAAGCTGCTGGAGTTTGAGGTCTTCAGCATTACATCTACTCTGTTAATTTGGGCTTCTTCCGCGCCCGTGTTAGGATTTTCATAAAGCGTTCTTTGGTTTGCGTTGCGTATGTCGGCCTACATCATCGACACGGCCTGTTTCCGGCTATTAGGAGCAATTCATATATTGGGCACTGCGTTTCGACTTTTTTATTAGACCACAGTAAAAAAATTCACTCACAGAAGTCCCTTTCTTTCATGGCTACAAACACGAAGAATTCTGTCGTAAGTAAAACGAATGCGCAAGCCAAAATAACGATGGGGCGAAGTCATAAGCATGGCCCTGTGGCCCAATGGATAAGGCATCTGACTACGAATCAGGGGATTCCAGGTTCGACTCCTGGCAGGGTCGCACTGTCGCATTTCGGCTGCATGGTCTACTGTGTAACGCGCGCGCACGTTCTGGCGTAATGCGTTGATAAACGGAATGTACGCAGTCATATTGGAAAGTAATATCACGCACTTAGTATCGTCGCCTTTGTTAGCATTCATGTAAGTTACCATCCACTCGCTACAGTCGCTCTCCATCCTACGGCTAAATCAACAGCCGTGATTTTTACTATGTCGCCGTCCATCCGTACGCGGTGACAGTTGTAAGCTTTACAGTAACGTGACATGCTCCACAAGCAGTTACGGTGTGTGGACGATGCCTATCATGGCAACGCTTGTTCTTTATCGCTTCTCGGCCTAATGGCTAAGATCAAGTGTAGTATCTGTTCTTATCAGTTTAATATCTGGTAGGCCATTCTCTGAATGGTCAGTATATTAATCTGATTTTTGGCCTTGGGTCATGGAGGTGGATTCATTCACGCCGTGACCACGGGTTGCCTTGGTGTTGCACTATTACCGATGGCGGCCCACATAAGCAATAAAAGAATAATAGCAGTCCTCTTTCCGACGGCACTCTGCATAGTCTACGGCGGGAACAAAACGCGTACACTGGGGGAGAATACAGCCTATGCCCCGCGACACGGCAGTTTATAACACACTCAAGCCACAAGCATTAACAAACTTTGAAGGGTACCCTCATGCTACGGTGCAGTTCCAACTCATACTTACCTGACGGGGAAGTAAAGACTGATCAATGAGGGTTTTCTTCCAGAGTGAGGCTCTTGCATTGCACTACGCTTGGGCTGACCTCTGCGATTACTGCAAACGTCAGTAACTCGACCGTACAATTTCTGGTAGTGGGGGCCTGCGTCCGCGCTCGCCCCCTCCTTAAGTCAAAATGAATGAGCTTAGAAAAGTTGCGCGGCCAAATGTCGGTGGTGACTTAAACGCTAAGGTAAAACCTCGCTTGGCTGTTACGAAACGTGATTGCGATATAAGTCCTCGGAAGGCGGCGGAATTTTATTTTATTTGCCATTCCGTCAGGGTTATTGGATGATCGGCAATAGATCGAGTTTGTATGCATTTGAAAGCTCTTTTTTCTCGTACTATCACCTGAAAATGTCGTAGGAAAATGTCATAGGAAACACTTTCAACAACCGCCACGTTCCTTAATTGTTATAACAAGAAATATATCACAGCACCATTGAAATGAAAAGGCAACAAATGAAAATGAAAAGCCTACGACACCGGGAGTTCCCAGGCGGTCCCCCATCCAAGTACTATCCCGGCCCGACGATGCTTAACTTCCGTGATCAGACGAGAACGGGTGTGTTCATCGTGGTATGGCCGTAGACATTAGTAGGGGCAAATACGTGCAATTTATTTTGACGTTGTGATCAAATTTTTTTATTTAATTTCTTTGAGTTACTTAGGACAAGGCGTATGCATGGATTATCTATTAGACTTTAAGGTTATAGTTTTGTGAAAAAAACAATGTTTTTTTAAAGATGTGTGGCTATAAAAATAGCCGTTGTTTTCTGAGTGTAGCGGTTTACTTCTTCTGTCCTTTGTCGTTCTTCTTTGGGAGTAAGACAGCTTGAATGTTTGGCAAAACACCACCAGCTGCAATGGTTACACCGCTCAAAAGTTTGTTTAATTCTTCATCATTACGAACAGCCAATTGTAAATGTCTTGCAATAATCCTAGCTTTTTTGTTGTCTCTTGCTGCGTTACCAGCCAACTCCAATATCTCAGCAGATAAATATTCCAAGACGGCTGCTAAGTAAACTGGTGCTCCAGATCCAATTCGGTTAGCATAGTGCCCTCTACGAAGGAATCTATGCACTCTACCGACTGGAAATTGAAGTCCAGCTCTTGAGGATCTTGTCTTGGCTTTAGCCTTAGCTTTTCCACCTTTTCCACGTCCAGACATAACTGCGATTTGATTTGTAAGTTAATACAAAAACGTACGAATATTTAACGTAAGTGTTAACGAAATAAACTTTACTCGTTTTTTCATCATAAAAATAGGATCGAAATCATGTTTTTTTAACCAATCATAATTAAGTATTAAACAAAAGATTTTTTTTTTAACCAATTAAATTGCGTATCGGCGTTTTCGGATCGAATTCGATCCGATTTTTTTACTTATAAACAAAAAGTTTTGACTTGCAGTTTAATGCTTATTTACAAGTTAAGTAGCAAAAATTTTTAACCATGTCTGACGCAGCAGCTAAAGGAGGAAAACAGGCACCTAAAGTAGCCAAGAAAGGTGAAAAAAGAGCCGGCAAAAAAGGAGGAAAGATTGGTGGAACTGGTGAAAAGAAACGCAAGAGAAAGAGAAAGGAAAGTTATGCTATTTACATCTACAATGTTTTGAAACAAGTTCACCCAGATGTCGGAGTTTCAAGCAAAGCTATGAGCATCATGAACTCATTTGTCAACGACATCTTTGAGCGCATTGCTTCCGAAGCTTCGCGTTTGGCTCTTCAAAACAAAAAGTCGACCATCTCTTCTCGTGAAATTCAAACCGCAGTACGTCTTCTCTTGCCTGGAGAACTTGCAAAACACGCAGTCAGTGAAGGAACAAAAGCCGTCACAAAATACACAAGCAGCAAGTAAACCAACGTCTACCAAACACAAACGGTCTTTTTTAAGACCACACATCTTTAAAAAAACATTTACTTGGCGTCACTACAAGTTAACCGAAGTTAATAAAACTTCTAAATAATGTGCTTAAGAACACTAGCCTACATTTAAAATACTTCCCCATGTGTGTGTGTGGATTAGCTTCACTTTTCATACGTATTATTAGCTGTACTTGCAGAAAAGACAAGTACATTGATCCATGTTATTGCTTACATTTAACTTAACCCAGCTTTTCACGGAAACACTCCCAGGCAAATTAACCCTACAAAGTATTTCTAAATTTTTTTTGTGTCATATATGACATAGTATCGTATAGCAATAAATGTAACTGTGACAAGACTTTACACATTGTGTAATTTGGAAGCGTGCACAAAGTAATGTTTTAAAAGATTTGTGGCTATAAAAATAGCCGTTTTTGTTGAGCAATGACAACGCTTAACCTCCGAATCCGTAAAGAGTTCTTCCTTGACGTTTTAAGGCATAAACAACATCCATAGCGGTAACGGTCTTGCGTTTAGCGTGCTCTGTGTAGGTTACAGCATCACGAATAACATTCTCTAAGAAAACCTTCAGTACACCTCTGGTTTCCTCATAGATAAGGCCAGAGATACGTTTGACACCACCTCGTCGAGCAAGACGTCGAATAGCAGGTTTTGTGATTCCCTGAATGTTATCACGAAGAATTTTTCGGTGACGTTTAGCACCTCCTTTTCCCAATCCTTTACCTCCTTTTCCGCGTCCAGACATATTGATATAGTTGCGTACAGAACGAGTACAAAAACAACGTTTGAGTTAACAGAATTCAGACAGCTTTAAAAAGAGGCCATAAAATTACCTACTGCTCGTGGAAACACCCTAATTAACCAATAGAGTTGCGTCATTACAAAATGTTCCGAACATTTTGTACATTTTTTTAAGTAAAACTGTAGTTTTTTTAAAAATTCGTGGTCTTAATGTTTCAGTAAGGCAATAAATTTGGCATCGTTGGAATTCGCCAAACCTTCTGCTACTTACTAAAAAAAAAAAAAGTCAAAAGCTTTTGTGTATCAGAAGATACAGCCGTTTTCCCGTAGCCAAAAAACACAGATTTTATAAAAATGTTAAAGTAATGAGCGTAATGTCATTATGCAGCCAATCAGAAATTACTTTCTTAGCACCAATCAAATGGTTTGTTTTGAACCTTAGCTGTCAATCAATATGAGAAATAAAACTTTGGCGCGATAGTGCATTTTAGACCGTCTTGTGTATCCGTACTACATCGACTTCTTAAAATATGGCTCGTACAAAGCAAACTGCACGTAAATCTACTGGAGGAAAGGCTCCACGAAAACAACTCGCCACTAAAGCTGCGAGGAAAAGCGCACCAGCTACTGGAGGAGTGAAAAAACCACATCGTTACAGACCTGGTACAGTTGCTCTCAGAGAAATCAGAAGATACCAGAAGTCAACCGAGCTCTTGATCCGCAAGTTGCCTTTCCAGCGTCTTGTGCGAGAAATTGCTCAGGACTTCAAAACAGATCTGCGATTCCAGAGCACAGCCGTTATGGCTCTGCAAGAGGCTTCTGAAGCGTACCTTGTTGGCTTGTTCGAGGATACTAACTTGTGTGCCATTCACGCAAAACGAGTTACAATCATGCCTAAAGACATCCAGTTGGCAAGAAGAATTCGTGGGGAACGTGCCTAAGCATCTTACCAAACAAAAAACGGCTATTTTTATAGCCACACATCCATAAAAAATATTACGGCTAGCTTTTTATATCAAACTTTGTTCTGCTTTCTGTTTAAATTTTATGCTACATAAAAATTTTATGCTACATAAAGTTTGACAATGTTAAAAATATGAAGGGCAAGAAAAGTAAAAGCAAGAAAATAAGAAATTTAAAAACGAAAATACTTAAACTTAGGGAATCTAATCTTAAAATTACTCTTTTTTAACTGTTTAAGTGACTTAAACAAGTTTAACTTTGTACCAAGATAATGTTTTTTTGTAAATGTGTGGCTATAAAAATAGCCGTTTGTTAATGTAATAGCCAGATACACACAAATTATTTTTTTGCGGTCTTCTTTGCTGCCTTTTTGGGAGTCTTTTTGACCTTCTTTGCTGCAGGTTTTTTAGCAACAGGCTTCTTTGTGGGTTTCTTAGCTGCTGGTTTCTTAGCCGAGGCTTTCTTTGTGGCAGGCTTCTTTGCTGCTTTCTTTGGCGTGCTCTTCTTTGCTGGCTTCTTTTTTGGTGTACTTTTCTTTGCAGTAGGCTTCTTTGCCGTTGGCTTTTTTGCTGCGGCCTTTTTCTTAGGTTTTTCTTTTTTTACCTGACCTAGCTTGAATGATCCAGAAGCACCAGTGCCTTTAGTTTGAATCAAATCGCCTGATGTTACTCCTCGTTTAAGAGCCATTTTCAGATGATGATCTGAGTTTTCAGCAACTTTGTAATTTGCATGAATATATTTTGTAATAGCTTGGCGAGATGAACCACCGCGTTCCTTTAGGGTAGCGATAGCAGCCTTGATCATGTCCACATATTTAGGGTGATCAGCTGTCTTCTTTGCAGCAGGTTTCTTCTTGGGTGCGATTTTCTTTGGAGAAGCTGCTTCACTCATTTTTAATGTTTTCTTACAACAATCCAACGATAAACGATGCTTGTTATCACAGTAGAAGTATACTAAACATTACCGTGTAAATGAGATATAATTTAAGACGGTGCGAAGTATGCGGACGTAAAAGTACCACTCCCGGGAATTGATTTGGCGCGAAAACAGAAATGTGTGTTTCTGTACATCGTATAATGTCCGTTTTGGGTGCCGCGACTATGCGAAAGCATGTTAATTTTTATTTGTAGCACGACGCAATAGTCTGAAAGAGAAGCTGCTGGAGTTTGAGGTCTTCAGCATTACATCTACTCTGTTAATTTGGGCTTCTTCCGCGCCCGTGTTAGGATTTTCATAAAGCGTTCTTTGGTTTGCGTTGCGTATGTCGGCCTACATCATCGACACGGCCTGTTTCCGGCTATTAGGAGCAATTCATATATTGGGCACTGCGTTTCGACTTTTTTATTAGACCACAGTAAAAAAATTCACTCACAGAAGTCCCTTTCTTTCATGGCTACAAACACGAAGAATTCTGTCGTAAGTAAAACGAATGCGCAAGCCAAAATAACGATGGGGCGAAGTCATAAGCATGGCCCTGTGGCCCAATGGATAAGGCATCTGACTACGAATCAGGGGATTCCAGGTTCGACTCCTGGCAGGGTCGCACTGTCGCATTTCGGCTGCATGGTCTACTGTGTAACGCGCGCGCACGTTCTGGCGTAATGCGTTGATAAACGGAATGTACGCAGTCATATTGGAAAGTAATATCACGCACTTAGTATCGTCGCCTTTGTTAGCATTCATGTAAGTTACCATCCACTCGCTACAGTCGCTCTCCATCCTACGGCTAAATCAACAGCCGTGATTTTTACTATGTCGCCGTCCATCCGTACGCGGTGACAGTTGTAAGCTTTACAGTAACGTGACATGCTCCACAAGCAGTTACGGTGTGTGGACGATGCCTATCATGGCAACGCTTGTTCTTTATCGCTTCTCGGCCTAATGGCTAAGATCAAGTGTAGTATCTGTTCTTATCAGTTTAATATCTGGTAGGCCATTCTCTGAATGGTCAGTATATTAATCTGATTTTTGGCCTTGGGTCATGGAGGTGGATTCATTCACGCCGTGACCACGGGTTGCCTTGGTGTTGCACTATTACCGATGGCGGCCCACATAAGCAATAAAAGAATAATAGCAGTCCTCTTTCCGACGGCACTCTGCATAGTCTACGGCGGGAACAAAACGCGTACACTGGGGGAGAATACAGCCTATGCCCCGCGACACGGCAGTTTATAACACACTCAAGCCACAAGCATTAACAAACTTTGAAGGGTACCCTCATGCTACGGTGCAGTTCCAACTCATACTTACCTGACGGGGAAGTAAAGACTGATCAATGAGGGTTTTCTTCCAGAGTGAGGCTCTTGCATTGCACTACGCTTGGGCTGACCTCTGCGATTACTGCAAACGTCAGTAACTCGACCGTACAATTTCTGGTAGTGGGGGCCTGCGTCCGCGCTCGCCCCCTCCTTAAGTCAAAATGAATGAGCTTAGAAAAGTTGCGCGGCCAAATGTCGGTGGTGACTTAAACGCTAAGGTAAAACCTCGCTTGGCTGTTACGAAACGTGATTGCGATATAAGTCCTCGGAAGGCGGCGGAATTTTATTTTATTTGCCATTCCGTCAGGGTTATTGGATGATCGGCAATAGATCGAGTTTGTATGCATTTGAAAGCTCTTTTTTCTCGTACTATCACCTGAAAATGTCGTAGGAAAATGTCATAGGAAACACTTTCAACAACCGCCACGTTCCTTAATTGTTATAACAAGAAATATATCACAGCACCATTGAAATGAAAAGGCAACAAATGAAAATGAAAAGCCTACGACACCGGGAGTTCCCAGGCGGTCCCCCATCCAAGTACTATCCCGGCCCGACGATGCTTAACTTCCGTGATCAGACGAGAACGGGTGTGTTCATCGTGGTATGGCCGTAGACATTAGTAGGGGCAAATACGTGCAATTTATTTTGACGTTGTGATCAAATTTTTTTATTTAATTTCTTTGAGTTACTTAGGACAAGGCGTATGCATGGATTATCTATTAGACTTTAAGGTTATAGTTTTGTGAAAAAAACAATGTTTTTTTAAAGATGTGTGGCTATAAAAATAGCCGTTGTTTTCTGAGTGTAGCGGTTTACTTCTTCTGTCCTTTGTCGTTCTTCTTTGGGAGTAAGACAGCTTGAATGTTTGGCAAAACACCACCAGCTGCAATGGTTACACCGCTCAAAAGTTTGTTTAATTCTTCATCATTACGAACAGCCAATTGTAAATGTCTTGGAATAATCCTAGCTTTTTTGTTGTCTCTTGCTGCGTTACCAGCCAACTCCAATATCTCAGCAGATAAATATTCCAAGACGGCTGCTAAGTAAACTGGTGCTCCAGATCCAATTCGGTTAGCATAGTGCCCTCTACGAAGGAATCTATGCACTCTACCGACTGGAAATTGAAGTCCAGCTCTTGAGGATCTTGTCTTGGCTTTAGCCTTAGCTTTTCCACCTTTTCCACGTCCAGACATAACTGCGATTTGATTTGTAAGTTAATACAAAAACGTACGAATATTTAACGTAAGTGTTAACGAAATAAACTTTACTCGTTTTTTCATCATAAAAATAGGATCGAAATCATGTTTTTTTAACCAATCATAATTAAGTATTAAACAAAAGATTTTTTTTTTAACCAATTAAATTGCGTATCGGCGTTTTCGGATCGAATTCGATCCGATTTTTTTACTTATAAACAAAAAGTTTTGACTTGCAGTTTAATGCTTATTTACAAGTTAAGTAGCAAAAATTTTTAACCATGTCTGACGCAGCAGCTAAAGGAGGAAAACAGGCACCTAAAGTAGCCAAGAAAGGTGAAAAAAGAGCCGGCAAAAAAGGAGGAAAGATTGGTGGAACTGGTGAAAAGAAACGCAAGAGAAAGAGAAAGGAAAGTTATGCTATTTACATCTACAATGTTTTGAAACAAGTTCACCCAGATGTCGGAGTTTCAAGCAAAGCTATGAGCATCATGAACTCATTTGTCAACGACATCTTTGAGCGCATTGCTTCCGAAGCTTCGCGTTTGGCTCTTCAAAACAAAAAGTCGACCATCTCTTCTCGTGAAATTCAAACCGCAGTACGTCTTCTCTTGCCTGGAGAACTTGCAAAACACGCAGTCAGTGAAGGAACAAAAGCCGTCACAAAATACACAAGCAGCAAGTAAACCAACGTCTACCAAACACAAACGGTCTTTTTTAAGACCACACATCTTTAAAAAAACATTTACTTGGCGTCACTACAAGTTAACCGAAGTTAATAAAACTTCTAAATAATGTGCTTAAGAACACTAGCCTACATTTAAAATACTTCCCCATGTGTGTGTGTGGATTAGCTTCACTTTTCATACGTATTATTAGCTGTACTTGCAGAAAAGACAAGTACATTGATCCATGTTATTGCTTACATTTAACTTAACCCAGCTTTTCACGGAAACACTCCCAGGCAAATTAACCCTACAAAGTATTTCTAAATTTTTTTTGTGTCATATATGACATAGTATCGTATAGCAATAAATGTAACTGTGACAAGACTTTACACATTGTGTAATTTGGAAGCGTGCACAAAGTAATGTTTTAAAAGATTTGTGGCTATAAAAATAGCCGTTTTTGTTGAGCAATGACAACGCTTAACCTCCGAATCCGTAAAGAGTTCTTCCTTGACGTTTTAAGGCATAAACAACATCCATAGCGGTAACGGTCTTGCGTTTAGCGTGCTCTGTGTAGGTTACAGCATCACGAATAACATTCTCTAAGAAAACCTTCAGTACACCTCTGGTTTCCTCATAGATAAGGCCAGAGATACGTTTGACACCACCTCGTCGAGCAAGACGTCGAATAGCAGGTTTTGTGATTCCCTGAATGTTATCACGAAGAATTTTTCGGTGACGTTTAGCACCTCCTTTTCCCAATCCTTTACCTCCTTTTCCGCGTCCAGACATATTGATATAGTTGCGTACAGAACGAGTACAAAAACAACGTTTGAGTTAACAGAATTCAGACAGCTTTAAAAAGAGGCCATAAAATTACCTACTGCTCGTGGAAACACCCTAATTAACCAATAGAGTTGCGTCATTACAAAATGTTCCGAACATTTTGTACATTTTTTTAAGTAAAACTGTAGTTTTTTTAAAAATTCGTGGTCTTAATGTTTCAGTAAGGCAATAAATTTGGCATCGTTGGAATTCGCCAAACCTTCTGCTACTTACTAAAAAAAAAAAAAGTCAAAAGCTTTTGTGTATCAGAAGATACAGCCGTTTTCCCGTAGCCAAAAAACACAGATTTTATAAAAATGTTAAAGTAATGAGCGTAATGTCATTATGCAGCCAATCAGAAATTACTTTCTTAGCACCAATCAAATGGTTTGTTTTGAACCTTAGCTGTCAATCAATATGAGAAATAAAACTTTGGCGCGATAGTGCATTTTAGACCGTCTTGTGTATCCGTACTACATCGACTTCTTAAAATATGGCTCGTACAAAGCAAACTGCACGTAAATCTACTGGAGGAAAGGCTCCACGAAAACAACTCGCCACTAAAGCTGCGAGGAAAAGCGCACCAGCTACTGGAGGAGTGAAAAAACCACATCGTTACAGACCTGGTACAGTTGCTCTCAGAGAAATCAGAAGATACCAGAAGTCAACCGAGCTCTTGATCCGCAAGTTGCCTTTCCAGCGTCTTGTGCGAGAAATTGCTCAGGACTTCAAAACAGATCTGCGATTCCAGAGCACAGCCGTTATGGCTCTGCAAGAGGCTTCTGAAGCGTACCTTGTTGGCTTGTTCGAGGATACTAACTTGTGTGCCATTCACGCAAAACGAGTTACAATCATGCCTAAAGACATCCAGTTGGCAAGAAGAATTCGTGGGGAA
>NC_079883.1:7388581-7422135 GCF_029227915.1 Hydractinia symbiolongicarpus | reverse complement strand
ATTGTTTTTTTCACAAAACTATAACCTTAAAGTCTAATAGATAATCCATGCATACGCCTTGTCCTAAGTAACTCAAAGAAATTAAATAAAAAAATTTGATCACAACGTCAAAATAAATTGCACGTATTTGCCCCTACTAATGTCTACGGCCATACCACGATGAACACACCCGTTCTCGTCTGATCACGGAAGTTAAGCATCGTCGGGCCGGGATAGTACTTGGATGGGGGACCGCCTGGGAACTCCCGGTGTCGTAGGCTTTTCATTTTCATTTGTTGCCTTTTCATTTCAATGGTGCTGTGATATATTTCTTGTTATAACAATTAAGGAACGTGGCGGTTGTTGAAAGTGTTTCCTATGACATTTTCCTACGACATTTTCAGGTGATAGTACGAGAAAAAAGAGCTTTCAAATGCATACAAACTCGATCTATTGCCGATCATCCAATAACCCTGACGGAATGGCAAATAAAATAAAATTCCGCCGCCTTCCGAGGACTTATATCGCAATCACGTTTCGTAACAGCCAAGCGAGGTTTTACCTTAGCGTTTAAGTCACCACCGACATTTGGCCGCGCAACTTTTCTAAGCTCATTCATTTTGACTTAAGGAGGGGGCGAGCGCGGACGCAGGCCCCCACTACCAGAAATTGTACGGTCGAGTTACTGACGTTTGCAGTAATCGCAGAGGTCAGCCCAAGCGTAGTGCAATGCAAGAGCCTCACTCTGGAAGAAAACCCTCATTGATCAGTCTTTACTTCCCCGTCAGGTAAGTATGAGTTGGAACTGCACCGTAGCATGAGGGTACCCTTCAAAGTTTGTTAATGCTTGTGGCTTGAGTGTGTTATAAACTGCCGTGTCGCGGGGCATAGGCTGTATTCTCCCCCAGTGTACGCGTTTTGTTCCCGCCGTAGACTATGCAGAGTGCCGTCGGAAAGAGGACTGCTATTATTCTTTTATTGCTTATGTGGGCCGCCATCGGTAATAGTGCAACACCAAGGCAACCCGTGGTCACGGCGTGAATGAATCCACCTCCATGACCCAAGGCCAAAAATCAGATTAATATACTGACCATTCAGAGAATGGCCTACCAGATATTAAACTGATAAGAACAGATACTACACTTGATCTTAGCCATTAGGCCGAGAAGCGATAAAGAACAAGCGTTGCCATGATAGGCATCGTCCACACACCGTAACTGCTTGTGGAGCATGTCACGTTACTGTAAAGCTTACAACTGTCACCGCGTACGGATGGACGGCGACATAGTAAAAATCACGGCTGTTGATTTAGCCGTAGGATGGAGAGCGACTGTAGCGAGTGGATGGTAACTTACATGAATGCTAACAAAGGCGACGATACTAAGTGCGTGATATTACTTTCCAATATGACTGCGTACATTCCGTTTATCAACGCATTACGCCAGAACGTGCGCGCGCGTTACACAGTAGACCATGCAGCCGAAATGCGACAGTGCGACCCTGCCAGGAGTCGAACCTGGAATCCCCTGATTCGTAGTCAGATGCCTTATCCATTGGGCCACAGGGCGATGCTTATGACTTCGCCCCATCGTTATTTTGGCTTGCGCATTCGTTTTACTTACGACAGAATTCTTCGTGTTTGTAGCCATGAAAGAAAGGGACTTCTGTGAGTGAATTTTTTTACTGTGGTCTAATAAAAAAGTCGAAACGCAGTGCCCAATATATGAATTGCTCCTAATAGCCGGAAACAGGCCGTGTCGATGATGTAGGCCGACATACGCAACGCAAACCAAAGAACGCTTTATGAAAATCCTAACACGGGCGCGGAAGAAGCCCAAATTAACAGAGTAGATGTAATGCTGAAGACCTCAAACTCCAGCAGCTTCTCTTTCAGACTATTGCGTCGTGCTACAAATAAAAATTAACATGCTTTCGCATAGTCGCGGCTCCCAAAACGGACATTATACGATGTACAGAAACACACATTTCTGTTTTCGCGCCAAATCAATTCCCGGGAGTGGTACTTTTACGTCCGCATACTTCGCACCGTCTTAAATTATATCTCATTTACACGGTAATGTTTAGTATACTTCTACTGTGATAACAAGCATCGTTTATCGTTGGATTGTTGTAAGAAAACATTAAAAATGAGTGAAGCAGCTTCTCCAAAGAAAATCGCACCCAAGAAGAAACCTGCTGCAAAGAAGACAGCTGATCACCCTAAATATGTGGACATGATCAAGGCTGCTATCGCTACCCTAAAGGAACGCGGTGGTTCATCTCGCCAAGCTATTACAAAATATATTCATGCAAATTACAAAGTTGCTGAAAACTCAGATCATCATCTGAAAATGGCTCTTAAACGAGGAGTAACATCAGGCGATTTGATTCAAACTAAAGGCACTGGTGCTTCTGGATCATTCAAGCTAGGTCAGGTAAAAAAAGAAAAACCTAAGAAAAAGGCCGCAGCAAAAAAGCCAACGGCAAAGAAGCCTACTGCAAAGAAAAGTACACCAAAAAAGAAGCCAGCAAAGAAGAGCACGCCAAAGAAAGCAGCAAAGAAGCCTGCCACAAAGAAAGCCTCGGCTAAGAAACCAGCAGCTAAGAAACCCACAAAGAAGCCTGTTGCTAAAAAACCTGCAGCAAAGAAGGTCAAAAAGACTCCCAAAAAGGCAGCAAAGAAGACCGCAAAAAAATAATTTGTGTGTATCTGGCTATTACATTAACAAACGGCTATTTTTATAGCCACACATTTACAAAAAAACATTATCTTGGTACAAAGTTAAACTTGTTTAAGTCACTTAAACAGTTAAAAAAGAGTAATTTTAAGATTAGATTCCCTAAGTTTAAGTATTTTCGTTTTTAAATTTCTTATTTTCTTGCTTTTACTTTTCTTGCCCTTCATATTTTTAACATTGTCAAACTTTATGTAGCATAAAATTTTTATGTAGCATAAAATTTAAACAGAAAGCAGAACAAAGTTTGATATAAAAAGCTAGCCGTAATATTTTTTATGGATGTGTGGCTATAAAAATAGCCGTTTTTTGTTTGGTAAGATGCTTAGGCACGTTCCCCACGAATTCTTCTTGCCAACTGGATGTCTTTAGGCATGATTGTAACTCGTTTTGCGTGAATGGCACACAAGTTAGTATCCTCGAACAAGCCAACAAGGTACGCTTCAGAAGCCTCTTGCAGAGCCATAACGGCTGTGCTCTGGAATCGCAGATCTGTTTTGAAGTCCTGAGCAATTTCTCGCACAAGACGCTGGAAAGGCAACTTGCGGATCAAGAGCTCGGTTGACTTCTGGTATCTTCTGATTTCTCTGAGAGCAACTGTACCAGGTCTGTAACGATGTGGTTTTTTCACTCCTCCAGTAGCTGGTGCGCTTTTCCTCGCAGCTTTAGTGGCGAGTTGTTTTCGTGGAGCCTTTCCTCCAGTAGATTTACGTGCAGTTTGCTTTGTACGAGCCATATTTTAAGAAGTCGATGTAGTACGGATACACAAGACGGTCTAAAATGCACTATCGCGCCAAAGTTTTATTTCTCATATTGATTGACAGCTAAGGTTCAAAACAAACCATTTGATTGGTGCTAAGAAAGTAATTTCTGATTGGCTGCATAATGACATTACGCTCATTACTTTAACATTTTTATAAAATCTGTGTTTTTTGGCTACGGGAAAACGGCTGTATCTTCTGATACACAAAAGCTTTTGACTTTTTTTTTTTTTAGTAAGTAGCAGAAGGTTTGGCGAATTCCAACGATGCCAAATTTATTGCCTTACTGAAACATTAAGACCACGAATTTTTAAAAAAACTACAGTTTTACTTAAAAAAATGTACAAAATGTTCGGAACATTTTGTAATGACGCAACTCTATTGGTTAATTAGGGTGTTTCCACGAGCAGTAGGTAATTTTATGGCCTCTTTTTAAAGCTGTCTGAATTCTGTTAACTCAAACGTTGTTTTTGTACTCGTTCTGTACGCAACTATATCAATATGTCTGGACGCGGAAAAGGAGGTAAAGGATTGGGAAAAGGAGGTGCTAAACGTCACCGAAAAATTCTTCGTGATAACATTCAGGGAATCACAAAACCTGCTATTCGACGTCTTGCTCGACGAGGTGGTGTCAAACGTATCTCTGGCCTTATCTATGAGGAAACCAGAGGTGTACTGAAGGTTTTCTTAGAGAATGTTATTCGTGATGCTGTAACCTACACAGAGCACGCTAAACGCAAGACCGTTACCGCTATGGATGTTGTTTATGCCTTAAAACGTCAAGGAAGAACTCTTTACGGATTCGGAGGTTAAGCGTTGTCATTGCTCAACAAAAACGGCTATTTTTATAGCCACAAATCTTTTAAAACATTACTTTGTGCACGCTTCCAAATTACACAATGTGTAAAGTCTTGTCACAGTTACATTTATTGCTATACGATACTATGTCATATATGACACAAAAAAAATTTAGAAATACTTTGTAGGGTTAATTTGCCTGGGAGTGTTTCCGTGAAAAGCTGGGTTAAGTTAAATGTAAGCAATAACATGGATCAATGTACTTGTCTTTTCTGCAAGTACAGCTAATAATACGTATGAAAAGTGAAGCTAATCCACACACACACATGGGGAAGTATTTTAAATGTAGGCTAGTGTTCTTAAGCACATTATTTAGAAGTTTTATTAACTTCGGTTAACTTGTAGTGACGCCAAGTAAATGTTTTTTTAAAGATGTGTGGTCTTAAAAAAGACCGTTTGTGTTTGGTAGACGTTGGTTTACTTGCTGCTTGTGTATTTTGTGACGGCTTTTGTTCCTTCACTGACTGCGTGTTTTGCAAGTTCTCCAGGCAAGAGAAGACGTACTGCGGTTTGAATTTCACGAGAAGAGATGGTCGACTTTTTGTTTTGAAGAGCCAAACGCGAAGCTTCGGAAGCAATGCGCTCAAAGATGTCGTTGACAAATGAGTTCATGATGCTCATAGCTTTGCTTGAAACTCCGACATCTGGGTGAACTTGTTTCAAAACATTGTAGATGTAAATAGCATAACTTTCCTTTCTCTTTCTCTTGCGTTTCTTTTCACCAGTTCCACCAATCTTTCCTCCTTTTTTGCCGGCTCTTTTTTCACCTTTCTTGGCTACTTTAGGTGCCTGTTTTCCTCCTTTAGCTGCTGCGTCAGACATGGTTAAAAATTTTTGCTACTTAACTTGTAAATAAGCATTAAACTGCAAGTCAAAACTTTTTGTTTATAAGTAAAAAAATCGGATCGAATTCGATCCGAAAACGCCGATACGCAATTTAATTGGTTAAAAAAAAAATCTTTTGTTTAATACTTAATTATGATTGGTTAAAAAAACATGATTTCGATCCTATTTTTATGATGAAAAAACGAGTAAAGTTTATTTCGTTAACACTTACGTTAAATATTCGTACGTTTTTGTATTAACTTACAAATCAAATCGCAGTTATGTCTGGACGTGGAAAAGGTGGAAAAGCTAAGGCTAAAGCCAAGACAAGATCCTCAAGAGCTGGACTTCAATTTCCAGTCGGTAGAGTGCATAGATTCCTTCGTAGAGGGCACTATGCTAACCGAATTGGATCTGGAGCACCAGTTTACTTAGCAGCCGTCTTGGAATATTTATCTGCTGAGATATTGGAGTTGGCTGGTAACGCAGCAAGAGACAACAAAAAAGCTAGGATTATTCCAAGACATTTACAATTGGCTGTTCGTAATGATGAAGAATTAAACAAACTTTTGAGCGGTGTAACCATTGCAGCTGGTGGTGTTTTGCCAAACATTCAAGCTGTCTTACTCCCAAAGAAGAACGACAAAGGACAGAAGAAGTAAACCGCTACACTCAGAAAACAACGGCTATTTTTATAGCCACACATCTTTAAAAAAACATTGTTTTTTTCACAAAACTATAACCTTAAAGTCTAATAGATAATCCATGCATACGCCTTGTCCTAAGTAACTCAAAGAAATTAAATAAAAAAATTTGATCACAACGTCAAAATAAATTGCACGTATTTGCCCCTACTAATGTCTACGGCCATACCACGATGAACACACCCGTTCTCGTCTGATCACGGAAGTTAAGCATCGTCGGGCCGGGATAGTACTTGGATGGGGGACCGCCTGGGAACTCCCGGTGTCGTAGGCTTTTCATTTTCATTTGTTGCCTTTTCATTTCAATGGTGCTGTGATATATTTCTTGTTATAACAATTAAGGAACGTGGCGGTTGTTGAAAGTGTTTCCTATGACATTTTCCTACGACATTTTCAGGTGATAGTACGAGAAAAAAGAGCTTTCAAATGCATACAAACTCGATCTATTGCCGATCATCCAATAACCCTGACGGAATGGCAAATAAAATAAAATTCCGCCGCCTTCCGAGGACTTATATCGCAATCACGTTTCGTAACAGCCAAGCGAGGTTTTACCTTAGCGTTTAAGTCACCACCGACATTTGGCCGCGCAACTTTTCTAAGCTCATTCATTTTGACTTAAGGAGGGGGCGAGCGCGGACGCAGGCCCCCACTACCAGAAATTGTACGGTCGAGTTACTGACGTTTGCAGTAATCGCAGAGGTCAGCCCAAGCGTAGTGCAATGCAAGAGCCTCACTCTGGAAGAAAACCCTCATTGATCAGTCTTTACTTCCCCGTCAGGTAAGTATGAGTTGGAACTGCACCGTAGCATGAGGGTACCCTTCAAAGTTTGTTAATGCTTGTGGCTTGAGTGTGTTATAAACTGCCGTGTCGCGGGGCATAGGCTGTATTCTCCCCCAGTGTACGCGTTTTGTTCCCGCCGTAGACTATGCAGAGTGCCGTCGGAAAGAGGACTGCTATTATTCTTTTATTGCTTATGTGGGCCGCCATCGGTAATAGTGCAACACCAAGGCAACCCGTGGTCACGGCGTGAATGAATCCACCTCCATGACCCAAGGCCAAAAATCAGATTAATATACTGACCATTCAGAGAATGGCCTACCAGATATTAAACTGATAAGAACAGATACTACACTTGATCTTAGCCATTAGGCCGAGAAGCGATAAAGAACAAGCGTTGCCATGATAGGCATCGTCCACACACCGTAACTGCTTGTGGAGCATGTCACGTTACTGTAAAGCTTACAACTGTCACCGCGTACGGATGGACGGCGACATAGTAAAAATCACGGCTGTTGATTTAGCCGTAGGATGGAGAGCGACTGTAGCGAGTGGATGGTAACTTACATGAATGCTAACAAAGGCGACGATACTAAGTGCGTGATATTACTTTCCAATATGACTGCGTACATTCCGTTTATCAACGCATTACGCCAGAACGTGCGCGCGCGTTACACAGTAGACCATGCAGCCGAAATGCGACAGTGCGACCCTGGCAGGAGTCGAACCTGGAATCCCCTGATTCGTAGTCAGATGCCTTATCCATTGGGCCACAGGGCGATGCTTATGACTTCGCCCCATCGTTATTTTGGCTTGCGCATTCGTTTTACTTACGACAGAATTCTTCGTGTTTGTAGCCATGAAAGAAAGGGACTTCTGTGAGTGAATTTTTTTACTGTGGTCTAATAAAAAAGTCGAAACGCAGTGCCCAATATATGAATTGCTCCTAATAGCCGGAAACAGGCCGTGTCGATGATGTAGGCCGACATACGCAACGCAAACCAAAGAACGCTTTATGAAAATCCTAACACGGGCGCGGAAGAAGCCCAAATTAACAGAGTAGATGTAATGCTGAAGACCTCAAACTCCAGCAGCTTCTCTTTCAGACTATTGCGTCGTGCTACAAATAAAAATTAACATGCTTTCGCATAGTCGCGGCTCCCAAAACGGACATTATACGATGTACAGAAACACACATTTCTGTTTTCGCGCCAAATCAATTCCCGGGAGTGGTACTTTTACGTCCGCATACTTCGCACCGTCTTAAATTATATCTCATTTACACGGTAATGTTTAGTATACTTCTACTGTGATAACAAGCATCGTTTATCGTTGGATTGTTGTAAGAAAACATTAAAAATGAGTGAAGCAGCTTCTCCAAAGAAAATCGCACCCAAGAAGAAACCTGCTGCAAAGAAGACAGCTGATCACCCTAAATATGTGGACATGATCAAGGCTGCTATCGCTACCCTAAAGGAACGCGGTGGTTCATCTCGCCAAGCTATTACAAAATATATTCATGCAAATTACAAAGTTGCTGAAAACTCAGATCATCATCTGAAAATGGCTCTTAAACGAGGAGTAACATCAGGCGATTTGATTCAAACTAAAGGCACTGGTGCTTCTGGATCATTCAAGCTAGGTCAGGTAAAAAAAGAAAAACCTAAGAAAAAGGCCGCAGCAAAAAAGCCAACGGCAAAGAAGCCTACTGCAAAGAAAAGTACACCAAAAAAGAAGCCAGCAAAGAAGAGCACGCCAAAGAAAGCAGCAAAGAAGCCTGCCACAAAGAAAGCCTCGGCTAAGAAACCAGCAGCTAAGAAACCCACAAAGAAGCCTGTTGCTAAAAAACCTGCAGCAAAGAAGGTCAAAAAGACTCCCAAAAAGGCAGCAAAGAAGACCGCAAAAAAATAATTTGTGTGTATCTGGCTATTACATTAACAAACGGCTATTTTTATAGCCACACATTTACAAAAAAACATTATCTTGGTACAAAGTTAAACTTGTTTAAGTCACTTAAACAGTTAAAAAAGAGTAATTTTAAGATTAGATTCCCTAAGTTTAAGTATTTTCGTTTTTAAATTTCTTATTTTCTTGCTTTTACTTTTCTTGCCCTTCATATTTTTAACATTGTCAAACTTTATGTAGCATAAAATTTTTATGTAGCATAAAATTTAAACAGAAAGCAGAACAAAGTTTGATATAAAAAGCTAGCCGTAATATTTTTTATGGATGTGTGGCTATAAAAATAGCCGTTTTTTGTTTGGTAAGATGCTTAGGCACGTTCCCCACGAATTCTTCTTGCCAACTGGATGTCTTTAGGCATGATTGTAACTCGTTTTGCGTGAATGGCACACAAGTTAGTATCCTCGAACAAGCCAACAAGGTACGCTTCAGAAGCCTCTTGCAGAGCCATAACGGCTGTGCTCTGGAATCGCAGATCTGTTTTGAAGTCCTGAGCAATTTCTCGCACAAGACGCTGGAAAGGCAACTTGCGGATCAAGAGCTCGGTTGACTTCTGGTATCTTCTGATTTCTCTGAGAGCAACTGTACCAGGTCTGTAACGATGTGGTTTTTTCACTCCTCCAGTAGCTGGTGCGCTTTTCCTCGCAGCTTTAGTGGCGAGTTGTTTTCGTGGAGCCTTTCCTCCAGTAGATTTACGTGCAGTTTGCTTTGTACGAGCCATATTTTAAGAAGTCGATGTAGTACGGATACACAAGACGGTCTAAAATGCACTATCGCGCCAAAGTTTTATTTCTCATATTGATTGACAGCTAAGGTTCAAAACAAACCATTTGATTGGTGCTAAGAAAGTAATTTCTGATTGGCTGCATAATGACATTACGCTCATTACTTTAACATTTTTATAAAATCTGTGTTTTTTGGCTACGGGAAAACGGCTGTATCTTCTGATACACAAAAGCTTTTGACTTTTTTTTTTTTTAGTAAGTAGCAGAAGGTTTGGCGAATTCCAACGATGCCAAATTTATTGCCTTACTGAAACATTAAGACCACGAATTTTTAAAAAAACTACAGTTTTACTTAAAAAAATGTACAAAATGTTCGGAACATTTTGTAATGACGCAACTCTATTGGTTAATTAGGGTGTTTCCACGAGCAGTAGGTAATTTTATGGCCTCTTTTTAAAGCTGTCTGAATTCTGTTAACTCAAACGTTGTTTTTGTACTCGTTCTGTACGCAACTATATCAATATGTCTGGACGCGGAAAAGGAGGTAAAGGATTGGGAAAAGGAGGTGCTAAACGTCACCGAAAAATTCTTCGTGATAACATTCAGGGAATCACAAAACCTGCTATTCGACGTCTTGCTCGACGAGGTGGTGTCAAACGTATCTCTGGCCTTATCTATGAGGAAACCAGAGGTGTACTGAAGGTTTTCTTAGAGAATGTTATTCGTGATGCTGTAACCTACACAGAGCACGCTAAACGCAAGACCGTTACCGCTATGGATGTTGTTTATGCCTTAAAACGTCAAGGAAGAACTCTTTACGGATTCGGAGGTTAAGCGTTGTCATTGCTCAACAAAAACGGCTATTTTTATAGCCACAAATCTTTTAAAACATTACTTTGTGCACGCTTCCAAATTACACAATGTGTAAAGTCTTGTCACAGTTACATTTATTGCTATACGATACTATGTCATATATGACACAAAAAAAATTTAGAAATACTTTGTAGGGTTAATTTGCCTGGGAGTGTTTCCGTGAAAAGCTGGGTTAAGTTAAATGTAAGCAATAACATGGATCAATGTACTTGTCTTTTCTGCAAGTACAGCTAATAATACGTATGAAAAGTGAAGCTAATCCACACACACACATGGGGAAGTATTTTAAATGTAGGCTAGTGTTCTTAAGCACATTATTTAGAAGTTTTATTAACTTCGGTTAACTTGTAGTGACGCCAAGTAAATGTTTTTTTAAAGATGTGTGGTCTTAAAAAAGACCGTTTGTGTTTGGTAGACGTTGGTTTACTTGCTGCTTGTGTATTTTGTGACGGCTTTTGTTCCTTCACTGACTGCGTGTTTTGCAAGTTCTCCAGGCAAGAGAAGACGTACTGCGGTTTGAATTTCACGAGAAGAGATGGTCGACTTTTTGTTTTGAAGAGCCAAACGCGAAGCTTCGGAAGCAATGCGCTCAAAGATGTCGTTGACAAATGAGTTCATGATGCTCATAGCTTTGCTTGAAACTCCGACATCTGGGTGAACTTGTTTCAAAACATTGTAGATGTAAATAGCATAACTTTCCTTTCTCTTTCTCTTGCGTTTCTTTTCACCAGTTCCACCAATCTTTCCTCCTTTTTTGCCGGCTCTTTTTTCACCTTTCTTGGCTACTTTAGGTGCCTGTTTTCCTCCTTTAGCTGCTGCGTCAGACATGGTTAAAAATTTTTGCTACTTAACTTGTAAATAAGCATTAAACTGCAAGTCAAAACTTTTTGTTTATAAGTAAAAAAATCGGATCGAATTCGATCCGAAAACGCCGATACGCAATTTAATTGGTTAAAAAAAAAATCTTTTGTTTAATACTTAATTATGATTGGTTAAAAAAACATGATTTCGATCCTATTTTTATGATGAAAAAACGAGTAAAGTTTATTTCGTTAACACTTACGTTAAATATTCGTACGTTTTTGTATTAACTTACAAATCAAATCGCAGTTATGTCTGGACGTGGAAAAGGTGGAAAAGCTAAGGCTAAAGCCAAGACAAGATCCTCAAGAGCTGGACTTCAATTTCCAGTCGGTAGAGTGCATAGATTCCTTCGTAGAGGGCACTATGCTAACCGAATTGGATCTGGAGCACCAGTTTACTTAGCAGCCGTCTTGGAATATTTATCTGCTGAGATATTGGAGTTGGCTGGTAACGCAGCAAGAGACAACAAAAAAGCTAGGATTATTCCAAGACATTTACAATTGGCTGTTCGTAATGATGAAGAATTAAACAAACTTTTGAGCGGTGTAACCATTGCAGCTGGTGGTGTTTTGCCAAACATTCAAGCTGTCTTACTCCCAAAGAAGAACGACAAAGGACAGAAGAAGTAAACCGCTACACTCAGAAAACAACGGCTATTTTTATAGCCACACATCTTTAAAAAAACATTGTTTTTTTCACAAAACTATAACCTTAAAGTCTAATAGATAATCCATGCATACGCCTTGTCCTAAGTAACTCAAAGAAATTAAATAAAAAAATTTGATCACAACGTCAAAATAAATTGCACGTATTTGCCCCTACTAATGTCTACGGCCATACCACGATGAACACACCCGTTCTCGTCTGATCACGGAAGTTAAGCATCGTCGGGCCGGGATAGTACTTGGATGGGGGACCGCCTGGGAACTCCCGGTGTCGTAGGCTTTTCATTTTCATTTGTTGCCTTTTCATTTCAATGGTGCTGTGATATATTTCTTGTTATAACAATTAAGGAACGTGGCGGTTGTTGAAAGTGTTTCCTATGACATTTTCCTACGACATTTTCAGGTGATAGTACGAGAAAAAAGAGCTTTCAAATGCATACAAACTCGATCTATTGCCGATCATCCAATAACCCTGACGGAATGGCAAATAAAATAAAATTCCGCCGCCTTCCGAGGACTTATATCGCAATCACGTTTCGTAACAGCCAAGCGAGGTTTTACCTTAGCGTTTAAGTCACCACCGACATTTGGCCGCGCAACTTTTCTAAGCTCATTCATTTTGACTTAAGGAGGGGGCGAGCGCGGACGCAGGCCCCCACTACCAGAAATTGTACGGTCGAGTTACTGACGTTTGCAGTAATCGCAGAGGTCAGCCCAAGCGTAGTGCAATGCAAGAGCCTCACTCTGGAAGAAAACCCTCATTGATCAGTCTTTACTTCCCCGTCAGGTAAGTATGAGTTGGAACTGCACCGTAGCATGAGGGTACCCTTCAAAGTTTGTTAATGCTTGTGGCTTGAGTGTGTTATAAACTGCCGTGTCGCGGGGCATAGGCTGTATTCTCCCCCAGTGTACGCGTTTTGTTCCCGCCGTAGACTATGCAGAGTGCCGTCGGAAAGAGGACTGCTATTATTCTTTTATTGCTTATGTGGGCCGCCATCGGTAATAGTGCAACACCAAGGCAACCCGTGGTCACGGCGTGAATGAATCCACCTCCATGACCCAAGGCCAAAAATCAGATTAATATACTGACCATTCAGAGAATGGCCTACCAGATATTAAACTGATAAGAACAGATACTACACTTGATCTTAGCCATTAGGCCGAGAAGCGATAAAGAACAAGCGTTGCCATGATAGGCATCGTCCACACACCGTAACTGCTTGTGGAGCATGTCACGTTACTGTAAAGCTTACAACTGTCACCGCGTACGGATGGACGGCGACATAGTAAAAATCACGGCTGTTGATTTAGCCGTAGGATGGAGAGCGACTGTAGCGAGTGGATGGTAACTTACATGAATGCTAACAAAGGCGACGATACTAAGTGCGTGATATTACTTTCCAATATGACTGCGTACATTCCGTTTATCAACGCATTACGCCAGAACGTGCGCGCGCGTTACACAGTAGACCATGCAGCCGAAATGCGACAGTGCGACCCTGCCAGGAGTCGAACCTGGAATCCCCTGATTCGTAGTCAGATGCCTTATCCATTGGGCCACAGGGCGATGCTTATGACTTCGCCCCATCGTTATTTTGGCTTGCGCATTCGTTTTACTTACGACAGAATTCTTCGTGTTTGTAGCCATGAAAGAAAGGGACTTCTGTGAGTGAATTTTTTTACTGTGGTCTAATAAAAAAGTCGAAACGCAGTGCCCAATATATGAATTGCTCCTAATAGCCGGAAACAGGCCGTGTCGATG
This sequence comes from Hydractinia symbiolongicarpus, assembly GCF_029227915.1. Classification (NCBI taxonomy): domain Eukaryota; kingdom Metazoa; phylum Cnidaria; class Hydrozoa; order Anthoathecata; family Hydractiniidae; genus Hydractinia; species Hydractinia symbiolongicarpus. The sequence continues at coordinate 7,408,641 of NC_079883.1, read as the reverse complement.
ATGTAGGCCGACATACGCAACGCAAACCAAAGAACGCTTTATGAAAATCCTAACACGGGCGCGGAAGAAGCCCAAATTAACAGAGTAGATGTAATGCTGAAGACCTCAAACTCCAGCAGCTTCTCTTTCAGACTATTGCGTCGTGCTACAAATAAAAATTAACATGCTTTCGCATAGTCGCGGCTCCCAAAACGGACATTATACGATGTACAGAAACACACATTTCTGTTTTCGCGCCAAATCAATTCCCGGGAGTGGTACTTTTACGTCCGCATACTTCGCACCGTCTTAAATTATATCTCATTTACACGGTAATGTTTAGTATACTTCTACTGTGATAACAAGCATCGTTTATCGTTGGATTGTTGTAAGAAAACATTAAAAATGAGTGAAGCAGCTTCTCCAAAGAAAATCGCACCCAAGAAGAAACCTGCTGCAAAGAAGACAGCTGATCACCCTAAATATGTGGACATGATCAAGGCTGCTATCGCTACCCTAAAGGAACGCGGTGGTTCATCTCGCCAAGCTATTACAAAATATATTCATGCAAATTACAAAGTTGCTGAAAACTCAGATCATCATCTGAAAATGGCTCTTAAACGAGGAGTAACATCAGGCGATTTGATTCAAACTAAAGGCACTGGTGCTTCTGGATCATTCAAGCTAGGTCAGGTAAAAAAAGAAAAACCTAAGAAAAAGGCCGCAGCAAAAAAGCCAACGGCAAAGAAGCCTACTGCAAAGAAAAGTACACCAAAAAAGAAGCCAGCAAAGAAGAGCACGCCAAAGAAAGCAGCAAAGAAGCCTGCCACAAAGAAAGCCTCGGCTAAGAAACCAGCAGCTAAGAAACCCACAAAGAAGCCTGTTGCTAAAAAACCTGCAGCAAAGAAGGTCAAAAAGACTCCCAAAAAGGCAGCAAAGAAGACCGCAAAAAAATAATTTGTGTGTATCTGGCTATTACATTAACAAACGGCTATTTTTATAGCCACACATTTACAAAAAAACATTATCTTGGTACAAAGTTAAACTTGTTTAAGTCACTTAAACAGTTAAAAAAGAGTAATTTTAAGATTAGATTCCCTAAGTTTAAGTATTTTCGTTTTTAAATTTCTTATTTTCTTGCTTTTACTTTTCTTGCCCTTCATATTTTTAACATTGTCAAACTTTATGTAGCATAAAATTTTTATGTAGCATAAAATTTAAACAGAAAGCAGAACAAAGTTTGATATAAAAAGCTAGCCGTAATATTTTTTATGGATGTGTGGCTATAAAAATAGCCGTTTTTTGTTTGGTAAGATGCTTAGGCACGTTCCCCACGAATTCTTCTTGCCAACTGGATGTCTTTAGGCATGATTGTAACTCGTTTTGCGTGAATGGCACACAAGTTAGTATCCTCGAACAAGCCAACAAGGTACGCTTCAGAAGCCTCTTGCAGAGCCATAACGGCTGTGCTCTGGAATCGCAGATCTGTTTTGAAGTCCTGAGCAATTTCTCGCACAAGACGCTGGAAAGGCAACTTGCGGATCAAGAGCTCGGTTGACTTCTGGTATCTTCTGATTTCTCTGAGAGCAACTGTACCAGGTCTGTAACGATGTGGTTTTTTCACTCCTCCAGTAGCTGGTGCGCTTTTCCTCGCAGCTTTAGTGGCGAGTTGTTTTCGTGGAGCCTTTCCTCCAGTAGATTTACGTGCAGTTTGCTTTGTACGAGCCATATTTTAAGAAGTCGATGTAGTACGGATACACAAGACGGTCTAAAATGCACTATCGCGCCAAAGTTTTATTTCTCATATTGATTGACAGCTAAGGTTCAAAACAAACCATTTGATTGGTGCTAAGAAAGTAATTTCTGATTGGCTGCATAATGACATTACGCTCATTACTTTAACATTTTTATAAAATCTGTGTTTTTTGGCTACGGGAAAACGGCTGTATCTTCTGATACACAAAAGCTTTTGACTTTTTTTTTTTTTAGTAAGTAGCAGAAGGTTTGGCGAATTCCAACGATGCCAAATTTATTGCCTTACTGAAACATTAAGACCACGAATTTTTAAAAAAACTACAGTTTTACTTAAAAAAATGTACAAAATGTTCGGAACATTTTGTAATGACGCAACTCTATTGGTTAATTAGGGTGTTTCCACGAGCAGTAGGTAATTTTATGGCCTCTTTTTAAAGCTGTCTGAATTCTGTTAACTCAAACGTTGTTTTTGTACTCGTTCTGTACGCAACTATATCAATATGTCTGGACGCGGAAAAGGAGGTAAAGGATTGGGAAAAGGAGGTGCTAAACGTCACCGAAAAATTCTTCGTGATAACATTCAGGGAATCACAAAACCTGCTATTCGACGTCTTGCTCGACGAGGTGGTGTCAAACGTATCTCTGGCCTTATCTATGAGGAAACCAGAGGTGTACTGAAGGTTTTCTTAGAGAATGTTATTCGTGATGCTGTAACCTACACAGAGCACGCTAAACGCAAGACCGTTACCGCTATGGATGTTGTTTATGCCTTAAAACGTCAAGGAAGAACTCTTTACGGATTCGGAGGTTAAGCGTTGTCATTGCTCAACAAAAACGGCTATTTTTATAGCCACAAATCTTTTAAAACATTACTTTGTGCACGCTTCCAAATTACACAATGTGTAAAGTCTTGTCACAGTTACATTTATTGCTATACGATACTATGTCATATATGACACAAAAAAAATTTAGAAATACTTTGTAGGGTTAATTTGCCTGGGAGTGTTTCCGTGAAAAGCTGGGTTAAGTTAAATGTAAGCAATAACATGGATCAATGTACTTGTCTTTTCTGCAAGTACAGCTAATAATACGTATGAAAAGTGAAGCTAATCCACACACACACATGGGGAAGTATTTTAAATGTAGGCTAGTGTTCTTAAGCACATTATTTAGAAGTTTTATTAACTTCGGTTAACTTGTAGTGACGCCAAGTAAATGTTTTTTTAAAGATGTGTGGTCTTAAAAAAGACCGTTTGTGTTTGGTAGACGTTGGTTTACTTGCTGCTTGTGTATTTTGTGACGGCTTTTGTTCCTTCACTGACTGCGTGTTTTGCAAGTTCTCCAGGCAAGAGAAGACGTACTGCGGTTTGAATTTCACGAGAAGAGATGGTCGACTTTTTGTTTTGAAGAGCCAAACGCGAAGCTTCGGAAGCAATGCGCTCAAAGATGTCGTTGACAAATGAGTTCATGATGCTCATAGCTTTGCTTGAAACTCCGACATCTGGGTGAACTTGTTTCAAAACATTGTAGATGTAAATAGCATAACTTTCCTTTCTCTTTCTCTTGCGTTTCTTTTCACCAGTTCCACCAATCTTTCCTCCTTTTTTGCCGGCTCTTTTTTCACCTTTCTTGGCTACTTTAGGTGCCTGTTTTCCTCCTTTAGCTGCTGCGTCAGACATGGTTAAAAATTTTTGCTACTTAACTTGTAAATAAGCATTAAACTGCAAGTCAAAACTTTTTGTTTATAAGTAAAAAAATCGGATCGAATTCGATCCGAAAACGCCGATACGCAATTTAATTGGTTAAAAAAAAAATCTTTTGTTTAATACTTAATTATGATTGGTTAAAAAAACATGATTTCGATCCTATTTTTATGATGAAAAAACGAGTAAAGTTTATTTCGTTAACACTTACGTTAAATATTCGTACGTTTTTGTATTAACTTACAAATCAAATCGCAGTTATGTCTGGACGTGGAAAAGGTGGAAAAGCTAAGGCTAAAGCCAAGACAAGATCCTCAAGAGCTGGACTTCAATTTCCAGTCGGTAGAGTGCATAGATTCCTTCGTAGAGGGCACTATGCTAACCGAATTGGATCTGGAGCACCAGTTTACTTAGCAGCCGTCTTGGAATATTTATCTGCTGAGATATTGGAGTTGGCTGGTAACGCAGCAAGAGACAACAAAAAAGCTAGGATTATTCCAAGACATTTACAATTGGCTGTTCGTAATGATGAAGAATTAAACAAACTTTTGAGCGGTGTAACCATTGCAGCTGGTGGTGTTTTGCCAAACATTCAAGCTGTCTTACTCCCAAAGAAGAACGACAAAGGACAGAAGAAGTAAACCGCTACACTCAGAAAACAACGGCTATTTTTATAGCCACACATCTTTAAAAAAACATTGTTTTTTTCACAAAACTATAACCTTAAAGTCTAATAGATAATCCATGCATACGCCTTGTCCTAAGTAACTCAAAGAAATTAAATAAAAAAATTTGATCACAACGTCAAAATAAATTGCACGTATTTGCCCCTACTAATGTCTACGGCCATACCACGATGAACACACCCGTTCTCGTCTGATCACGGAAGTTAAGCATCGTCGGGCCGGGATAGTACTTGGATGGGGGACCGCCTGGGAACTCCCGGTGTCGTAGGCTTTTCATTTTCATTTGTTGCCTTTTCATTTCAATGGTGCTGTGATATATTTCTTGTTATAACAATTAAGGAACGTGGCGGTTGTTGAAAGTGTTTCCTATGACATTTTCCTACGACATTTTCAGGTGATAGTACGAGAAAAAAGAGCTTTCAAATGCATACAAACTCGATCTATTGCCGATCATCCAATAACCCTGACGGAATGGCAAATAAAATAAAATTCCGCCGCCTTCCGAGGACTTATATCGCAATCACGTTTCGTAACAGCCAAGCGAGGTTTTACCTTAGCGTTTAAGTCACCACCGACATTTGGCCGCGCAACTTTTCTAAGCTCATTCATTTTGACTTAAGGAGGGGGCGAGCGCGGACGCAGGCCCCCACTACCAGAAATTGTACGGTCGAGTTACTGACGTTTGCAGTAATCGCAGAGGTCAGCCCAAGCGTAGTGCAATGCAAGAGCCTCACTCTGGAAGAAAACCCTCATTGATCAGTCTTTACTTCCCCGTCAGGTAAGTATGAGTTGGAACTGCACCGTAGCATGAGGGTACCCTTCAAAGTTTGTTAATGCTTGTGGCTTGAGTGTGTTATAAACTGCCGTGTCGCGGGGCATAGGCTGTATTCTCCCCCAGTGTACGCGTTTTGTTCCCGCCGTAGACTATGCAGAGTGCCGTCGGAAAGAGGACTGCTATTATTCTTTTATTGCTTATGTGGGCCGCCATCGGTAATAGTGCAACACCAAGGCAACCCGTGGTCACGGCGTGAATGAATCCACCTCCATGACCCAAGGCCAAAAATCAGATTAATATACTGACCATTCAGAGAATGGCCTACCAGATATTAAACTGATAAGAACAGATACTACACTTGATCTTAGCCATTAGGCCGAGAAGCGATAAAGAACAAGCGTTGCCATGATAGGCATCGTCCACACACCGTAACTGCTTGTGGAGCATGTCACGTTACTGTAAAGCTTACAACTGTCACCGCGTACGGATGGACAGCGACATAGTAAAAATCACGGCTGTTGATTTAGCCGTAGGATGGAGAGCGACTGTAGCGAGTGGATGGTAACTTACATGAATGCTAACAAAGGCGACGATACTAAGTGCGTGATATTACTTTCCAATATGACTGCGTACATTCCGTTTATCAACGCATTACGCCAGAACGTGCGCGCGCGTTACACAGTAGACCATGCAGCCGAAATGCGACAGTGCGACCCTGCCAGGAGTCGAACCTGGAATCCCCTGATTCGTAGTCAGATGCCTTATCCATTGGGCCACAGGGCGATGCTTATGACTTCGCCCCATCGTTATTTTGGCTTGCGCATTCGTTTTACTTACGACAGAATTCTTCGTGTTTGTAGCCATGAAAGAAAGGGACTTCTGTGAGTGAATTTTTTTACTGTGGTCTAATAAAAAAGTCGAAACGCAGTGCCCAATATATGAATTGCTCCTAATAGCCGGAAACAGGCCGTGTCGATGATGTAGGCCGACATACGCAACGCAAACCAAAGAACGCTTTATGAAAATCCTAACACGGGCGCGGAAGAAGCCCAAATTAACAGAGTAGATGTAATGCTGAAGACCTCAAACTCCAGCAGCTTCTCTTTCAGACTATTGCGTCGTGCTACAAATAAAAATTAACATGCTTTCGCATAGTCGCGGCTCCCAAAACGGACATTATACGATGTACAGAAACACACATTTCTGTTTTCGCGCCAAATCAATTCCCGGGAGTGGTACTTTTACGTCCGCATACTTCGCACCGTCTTAAATTATATCTCATTTACACGGTAATGTTTAGTATACTTCTACTGTGATAACAAGCATCGTTTATCGTTGGATTGTTGTAAGAAAACATTAAAAATGAGTGAAGCAGCTTCTCCAAAGAAAATCGCACCCAAGAAGAAACCTGCTGCAAAGAAGACAGCTGATCACCCTAAATATGTGGACATGATCAAGGCTGCTATCGCTACCCTAAAGGAACGCGGTGGTTCATCTCGCCAAGCTATTACAAAATATATTCATGCAAATTACAAAGTTGCTGAAAACTCAGATCATCATCTGAAAATGGCTCTTAAACGAGGAGTAACATCAGGCGATTTGATTCAAACTAAAGGCACTGGTGCTTCTGGATCATTCAAGCTAGGTCAGGTAAAAAAAGAAAAACCTAAGAAAAAGGCCGCAGCAAAAAAGCCAACGGCAAAGAAGCCTACTGCAAAGAAAAGTACACCAAAAAAGAAGCCAGCAAAGAAGAGCACGCCAAAGAAAGCAGCAAAGAAGCCTGCCACAAAGAAAGCCTCGGCTAAGAAACCAGCAGCTAAGAAACCCACAAAGAAGCCTGTTGCTAAAAAACCTGCAGCAAAGAAGGTCAAAAAGACTCCCAAAAAGGCAGCAAAGAAGACCGCAAAAAAATAATTTGTGTGTATCTGGCTATTACATTAACAAACGGCTATTTTTATAGCCACACATTTACAAAAAAACATTATCTTGGTACAAAGTTAAACTTGTTTAAGTCACTTAAACAGTTAAAAAAGAGTAATTTTAAGATTAGATTCCCTAAGTTTAAGTATTTTCGTTTTTAAATTTCTTATTTTCTTGCTTTTACTTTTCTTGCCCTTCATATTTTTAACATTGTCAAACTTTATGTAGCATAAAATTTTTATGTAGCATAAAATTTAAACAGAAAGCAGAACAAAGTTTGATATAAAAAGCTAGCCGTAATATTTTTTATGGATGTGTGGCTATAAAAATAGCCGTTTTTTGTTTGGTAAGATGCTTAGGCACGTTCCCCACGAATTCTTCTTGCCAACTGGATGTCTTTAGGCATGATTGTAACTCGTTTTGCGTGAATGGCACACAAGTTAGTATCCTCGAACAAGCCAACAAGGTACGCTTCAGAAGCCTCTTGCAGAGCCATAACGGCTGTGCTCTGGAATCGCAGATCTGTTTTGAAGTCCTGAGCAATTTCTCGCACAAGACGCTGGAAAGGCAACTTGCGGATCAAGAGCTCGGTTGACTTCTGGTATCTTCTGATTTCTCTGAGAGCAACTGTACCAGGTCTGTAACGATGTGGTTTTTTCACTCCTCCAGTAGCTGGTGCGCTTTTCCTCGCAGCTTTAGTGGCGAGTTGTTTTCGTGGAGCCTTTCCTCCAGTAGATTTACGTGCAGTTTGCTTTGTACGAGCCATATTTTAAGAAGTCGATGTAGTACGGATACACAAGACGGTCTAAAATGCACTATCGCGCCAAAGTTTTATTTCTCATATTGATTGACAGCTAAGGTTCAAAACAAACCATTTGATTGGTGCTAAGAAAGTAATTTCTGATTGGCTGCATAATGACATTACGCTCATTACTTTAACATTTTTATAAAATCTGTGTTTTTTGGCTACGGGAAAACGGCTGTATCTTCTGATACACAAAAGCTTTTGACTTTTTTTTTTTTTAGTAAGTAGCAGAAGGTTTGGCGAATTCCAACGATGCCAAATTTATTGCCTTACTGAAACATTAAGACCACGAATTTTTAAAAAAACTACAGTTTTACTTAAAAAAATGTACAAAATGTTCGGAACATTTTGTAATGACGCAACTCTATTGGTTAATTAGGGTGTTTCCACGAGCAGTAGGTAATTTTATGGCCTCTTTTTAAAGCTGTCTGAATTCTGTTAACTCAAACGTTGTTTTTGTACTCGTTCTGTACGCAACTATATCAATATGTCTGGACGCGGAAAAGGAGGTAAAGGATTGGGAAAAGGAGGTGCTAAACGTCACCGAAAAATTCTTCGTGATAACATTCAGGGAATCACAAAACCTGCTATTCGACGTCTTGCTCGACGAGGTGGTGTCAAACGTATCTCTGGCCTTATCTATGAGGAAACCAGAGGTGTACTGAAGGTTTTCTTAGAGAATGTTATTCGTGATGCTGTAACCTACACAGAGCACGCTAAACGCAAGACCGTTACCGCTATGGATGTTGTTTATGCCTTAAAACGTCAAGGAAGAACTCTTTACGGATTCGGAGGTTAAGCGTTGTCATTGCTCAACAAAAACGGCTATTTTTATAGCCACAAATCTTTTAAAACATTACTTTGTGCACGCTTCCAAATTACACAATGTGTAAAGTCTTGTCACAGTTACATTTATTGCTATACGATACTATGTCATATATGACACAAAAAAAATTTAGAAATACTTTGTAGGGTTAATTTGCCTGGGAGTGTTTCCGTGAAAAGCTGGGTTAAGTTAAATGTAAGCAATAACATGGATCAATGTACTTGTCTTTTCTGCAAGTACAGCTAATAATACGTATGAAAAGTGAAGCTAATCCACACACACACATGGGGAAGTATTTTAAATGTAGGCTAGTGTTCTTAAGCACATTATTTAGAAGTTTTATTAACTTCGGTTAACTTGTAGTGACGCCAAGTAAATGTTTTTTTAAAGATGTGTGGTCTTAAAAAAGACCGTTTGTGTTTGGTAGACGTTGGTTTACTTGCTGCTTGTGTATTTTGTGACGGCTTTTGTTCCTTCACTGACTGCGTGTTTTGCAAGTTCTCCAGGCAAGAGAAGACGTACTGCGGTTTGAATTTCACGAGAAGAGATGGTCGACTTTTTGTTTTGAAGAGCCAAACGCGAAGCTTCGGAAGCAATGCGCTCAAAGATGTCGTTGACAAATGAGTTCATGATGCTCATAGCTTTGCTTGAAACTCCGACATCTGGGTGAACTTGTTTCAAAACATTGTAGATGTAAATAGCATAACTTTCCTTTCTCTTTCTCTTGCGTTTCTTTTCACCAGTTCCACCAATCTTTCCTCCTTTTTTGCCGGCTCTTTTTTCACCTTTCTTGGCTACTTTAGGTGCCTGTTTTCCTCCTTTAGCTGCTGCGTCAGACATGGTTAAAAATTTTTGCTACTTAACTTGTAAATAAGCATTAAACTGCAAGTCAAAACTTTTTGTTTATAAGTAAAAAAATCGGATCGAATTCGATCCGAAAACGCCGATACGCAATTTAATTGGTTAAAAAAAAAATCTTTTGTTTAATACTTAATTATGATTGGTTAAAAAAACATGATTTCGATCCTATTTTTATGATGAAAAAACGAGTAAAGTTTATTTCGTTAACACTTACGTTAAATATTCGTACGTTTTTGTATTAACTTACAAATCAAATCGCAGTTATGTCTGGACGTGGAAAAGGTGGAAAAGCTAAGGCTAAAGCCAAGACAAGATCCTCAAGAGCTGGACTTCAATTTCCAGTCGGTAGAGTGCATAGATTCCTTCGTAGAGGGCACTATGCTAACCGAATTGGATCTGGAGCACCAGTTTACTTAGCAGCCGTCTTGGAATATTTATCTGCTGAGATATTGGAGTTGGCTGGTAACGCAGCAAGAGACAACAAAAAAGCTAGGATTATTCCAAGACATTTACAATTGGCTGTTCGTAATGATGAAGAATTAAACAAACTTTTGAGCGGTGTAACCATTGCAGCTGGTGGTGTTTTGCCAAACATTCAAGCTGTCTTACTCCCAAAGAAGAACGACAAAGGACAGAAGAAGTAAACCGCTACACTCAGAAAACAACGGCTATTTTTATAGCCACACATCTTTAAAAAAACATTGTTTTTTTCACAAAACTATAACCTTAAAGTCTAATAGATAATCCATGCATACGCCTTGTCCTAAGTAACTCAAAGAAATTAAATAAAAAAATTTGATCACAACGTCAAAATAAATTGCACGTATTTGCCCCTACTAATGTCTACGGCCATACCACGATGAACACACCCGTTCTCGTCTGATCACGGAAGTTAAGCATCGTCGGGCCGGGATAGTACTTGGATGGGGGACCGCCTGGGAACTCCCGGTGTCGTAGGCTTTTCATTTTCATTTGTTGCCTTTTCATTTCAATGGTGCTGTGATATATTTCTTGTTATAACAATTAAGGAACGTGGCGGTTGTTGAAAGTGTTTCCTATGACATTTTCCTACGACATTTTCAGGTGATAGTACGAGAAAAAAGAGCTTTCAAATGCATACAAACTCGATCTATTGCCGATCATCCAATAACCCTGACGGAATGGCAAATAAAATAAAATTCCGCCGCCTTCCGAGGACTTATATCGCAATCACGTTTCGTAACAGCCAAGCGAGGTTTTACCTTAGCGTTTAAGTCACCACCGACATTTGGCCGCGCAACTTTTCTAAGCTCATTCATTTTGACTTAAGGAGGGGGCGAGCGCGGACGCAGGCCCCCACTACCAGAAATTGTACGGTCGAGTTACTGACGTTTGCAGTAATCGCAGAGGTCAGCCCAAGCGTAGTGCAATGCAAGAGCCTCACTCTGGAAGAAAACCCTCATTGATCAGTCTTTACTTCCCCGTCAGGTAAGTATGAGTTGGAACTGCACCGTAGCATGAGGGTACCCTTCAAAGTTTGTTAATGCTTGTGGCTTGAGTGTGTTATAAACTGCCGTGTCGCGGGGCATAGGCTGTATTCTCCCCCAGTGTACGCGTTTTGTTCCCGCCGTAGACTATGCAGAGTGCCGTCGGAAAGAGGACTGCTATTATTCTTTTATTGCTTATGTGGGCCGCCATCGGTAATAGTGCAACACCAAGGCAACCCGTGGTCACGGCGTGAATGAATCCACCTCCATGACCCAAGGCCAAAAATCAGATTAATATACTGACCATTCAGAGAATGGCCTACCAGATATTAAACTGATAAGAACAGATACTACACTTGATCTTAGCCATTAGGCCGAGAAGCGATAAAGAACAAGCGTTGCCATGATAGGCATCGTCCACACACCGTAACTGCTTGTGGAGCATGTCACGTTACTGTAAAGCTTACAACTGTCACCGCGTACGGATGGACGGCGACATAGTAAAAATCACGGCTGTTGATTTAGCCGTAGGATGGAGAGCGACTGTAGCGAGTGGATGGTAACTTACATGAATGCTAACAAAGGCGACGATACTAAGTGCGTGATATTACTTTCCAATATGACTGCGTACATTCCGTTTATCAACGCATTACGCCAGAACGTGCGCGCGCGTTACACAGTAGACCATGCAGCCGAAATGCGACAGTGCGACCCTGCCAGGAGTCGAACCTGGAATCCCCTGATTCGTAGTCAGATGCCTTATCCATTGGGCCACAGGGCGATGCTTATGACTTCGCCCCATCGTTATTTTGGCTTGCGCATTCGTTTTACTTACGACAGAATTCTTCGTGTTTGTAGCCATGAAAGAAAGGGACTTCTGTGAGTGAATTTTTTTACTGTGGTCTAATAAAAAAGTCGAAACGCAGTGCCCAATATATGAATTGCTCCTAATAGCCGGAAACAGGCCGTGTCGATGATGTAGGCCGACATACGCAACGCAAACCAAAGAACGCTTTATGAAAATCCTAACACGGGCGCGGAAGAAGCCCAAATTAACAGAGTAGATGTAATGCTGAAGACCTCAAACTCCAGCAGCTTCTCTTTCAGACTATTGCGTCGTGCTACAAATAAAAATTAACATGCTTTCGCATAGTCGCGGCTCCCAAAACGGACATTATACGATGTACAGAAACACACATTTCTGTTTTCGCGCCAAATCAATTCCCGGGAGTGGTACTTTTACGTCCGCATACTTCGCACCGTCTTAAATTATATCTCATTTACACGGTAATGTTTAGTATACTTCTACTGTGATAACAAGCATCGTTTATCGTTGGATTGTTGTAAGAAAACATTAAAAATGAGTGAAGCAGCTTCTCCAAAGAAAATCGCACCCAAGAAGAAACCTGCTGCAAAGAAGACAGCTGATCACCCTAAATATGTGGACATGATCAAGGCTGCTATCGCTACCCTAAAGGAACGCGGTGGTTCATCTCGCCAAGCTATTACAAAATATATTCATGCAAATTACAAAGTTGCTGAAAACTCAGATCATCATCTGAAAATGGCTCTTAAACGAGGAGTAACATCAGGCGATTTGATTCAAACTAAAGGCACTGGTGCTTCTGGATCATTCAAGCTAGGTCAGGTAAAAAAAGAAAAACCTAAGAAAAAGGCCGCAGCAAAAAAGCCAACGGCAAAGAAGCCTACTGCAAAGAAAAGTACACCAAAAAAGAAGCCAGCAAAGAAGAGCACGCCAAAGAAAGCAGCAAAGAAGCCTGCCACAAAGAAAGCCTCGGCTAAGAAACCAGCAGCTAAGAAACCCACAAAGAAGCCTGTTGCTAAAAAACCTGCAGCAAAGAAGGTCAAAAAGACTCCCAAAAAGGCAGCAAAGAAGACCGCAAAAAAATAATTTGTGTGTATCTGGCTATTACATTAACAAACGGCTATTTTTATAGCCACACATTTACAAAAAAACATTATCTTGGTACAAAGTTAAACTTGTTTAAGTCACTTAAACAGTTAAAAAAGAGTAATTTTAAGATTAGATTCCCTAAGTTTAAGTATTTTCGTTTTTAAATTTCTTATTTTCTTGCTTTTACTTTTCTTGCCCTTCATATTTTTAACATTGTCAAACTTTATGTAGCATAAAATTTTTATGTAGCATAAAATTTAAACAGAAAGCAGAACAAAGTTTGATATAAAAAGCTAGCCGTAATATTTTTTATGGATGTGTGGCTATAAAAATAGCCGTTTTTTGTTTGGTAAGATGCTTAGGCACGTTCCCCACGAATTCTTCTTGCCAACTGGATGTCTTTAGGCATGATTGTAACTCGTTTTGCGTGAATGGCACACAAGTTAGTATCCTCGAACAAGCCAACAAGGTACGCTTCAGAAGCCTCTTGCAGAGCCATAACGGCTGTGCTCTGGAATCGCAGATCTGTTTTGAAGTCCTGAGCAATTTCTCGCACAAGACGCTGGAAAGGCAACTTGCGGATCAAGAGCTCGGTTGACTTCTGGTATCTTCTGATTTCTCTGAGAGCAACTGTACCAGGTCTGTAACGATGTGGTTTTTTCACTCCTCCAGTAGCTGGTGCGCTTTTCCTCGCAGCTTTAGTGGCGAGTTGTTTTCGTGGAGCCTTTCCTCCAGTAGATTTACGTGCAGTTTGCTTTGTACGAGCCATATTTTAAGAAGTCGATGTAGTACGGATACACAAGACGGTCTAAAATGCACTATCGCGCCAAAGTTTTATTTCTCATATTGATTGACAGCTAAGGTTCAAAACAAACCATTTGATTGGTGCTAAGAAAGTAATTTCTGATTGGCTGCATAATGACATTACGCTCATTACTTTAACATTTTTATAAAATCTGTGTTTTTTGGCTACGGGAAAACGGCTGTATCTTCTGATACACAAAAGCTTTTGACTTTTTTTTTTTTTAGTAAGTAGCAGAAGGTTTGGCGAATTCCAACGATGCCAAATTTATTGCCTTACTGAAACATTAAGACCACGAATTTTTAAAAAAACTACAGTTTTACTTAAAAAAATGTACAAAATGTTCGGAACATTTTGTAATGACGCAACTCTATTGGTTAATTAGGGTGTTTCCACGAGCAGTAGGTAATTTTATGGCCTCTTTTTAAAGCTGTCTGAATTCTGTTAACTCAAACGTTGTTTTTGTACTCGTTCTGTACGCAACTATATCAATATGTCTGGACGCGGAAAAGGAGGTAAAGGATTGGGAAAAGGAGGTGCTAAACGTCACCGAAAAATTCTTCGTGATAACATTCAGGGAATCACAAAACCTGCTATTCGACGTCTTGCTCGACGAGGTGGTGTCAAACGTATCTCTGGCCTTATCTATGAGGAAACCAGAGGTGTACTGAAGGTTTTCTTAGAGAATGTTATTCGTGATGCTGTAACCTACACAGAGCACGCTAAACGCAAGACCGTTACCGCTATGGATGTTGTTTATGCCTTAAAACGTCAAGGAAGAACTCTTTACGGATTCGGAGGTTAAGCGTTGTCATTGCTCAACAAAAACGGCTATTTTTATAGCCACAAATCTTTTAAAACATTACTTTGTGCACGCTTCCAAATTACACAATGTGTAAAGTCTTGTCACAGTTACATTTATTGCTATACGATACTATGTCATATATGACACAAAAAAAATTTAGAAATACTTTGTAGGGTTAATTTGCCTGGGAGTGTTTCCGTGAAAAGCTGGGTTAAGTTAAATGTAAGCAATAACATGGATCAATGTACTTGTCTTTTCTGCAAGTACAGCTAATAATACGTATGAAAAGTGAAGCTAATCCACACACACACATGGGGAAGTATTTTAAATGTAGGCTAGTGTTCTTAAGCACATTATTTAGAAGTTTTATTAACTTCGGTTAACTTGTAGTGACGCCAAGTAAATGTTTTTTTAAAGATGTGTGGTCTTAAAAAAGACCGTTTGTGTTTGGTAGACGTTGGTTTACTTGCTGCTTGTGTATTTTGTGACGGCTTTTGTTCCTTCACTGACTGCGTGTTTTGCAAGTTCTCCAGGCAAGAGAAGACGTACTGCGGTTTGAATTTCACGAGAAGAGATGGTCGACTTTTTGTTTTGAAGAGCCAAACGCGAAGCTTCGGAAGCAATGCGCTCAAAGATGTCGTTGACAAATGAGTTCATGATGCTCATAGCTTTGCTTGAAACTCCGACATCTGGGTGAACTTGTTTCAAAACATTGTAGATGTAAATAGCATAACTTTCCTTTCTCTTTCTCTTGCGTTTCTTTTCACCAGTTCCACCAATCTTTCCTCCTTTTTTGCCGGCTCTTTTTTCACCTTTCTTGGCTACTTTAGGTGCCTGTTTTCCTCCTTTAGCTGCTGCGTCAGACATGGTTAAAAATTTTTGCTACTTAACTTGTAAATAAGCATTAAACTGCAAGTCAAAACTTTTTGTTTATAAGTAAAAAAATCGGATCGAATTCGATCCGAAAACGCCGATACGCAATTTAATTGGTTAAAAAAAAAATCTTTTGTTTAATACTTAATTATGATTGGTTAAAAAAACATGATTTCGATCCTATTTTTATGATGAAAAAACGAGTAAAGTTTATTTCGTTAACACTTACGTTAAATATTCGTACGTTTTTGTATTAACTTACAAATCAAATCGCAGTTATGTCTGGACGTGGAAAAGGTGGAAAAGCTAAGGCTAAAGCCAAGACAAGATCCTCAAGAGCTGGACTTCAATTTCCAGTCGGTAGAGTGCATAGATTCCTTCGTAGAGGGCACTATGCTAACCGAATTGGATCTGGAGCACCAGTTTACTTAGCAGCCGTCTTGGAATATTTATCTGCTGAGATATTGGAGTTGGCTGGTAACGCAGCAAGAGACAACAAAAAAGCTAGGATTATTCCAAGACATTTACAATTGGCTGTTCGTAATGATGAAGAATTAAACAAACTTTTGAGCGGTGTAACCATTGCAGCTGGTGGTGTTTTGCCAAACATTCAAGCTGTCTTACTCCCAAAGAAGAACGACAAAGGACAGAAGAAGTAAACCGCTACACTCAGAAAACAACGGCTATTTTTATAGCCACACATCTTTAAAAAAACATTGTTTTTTTCACAAAACTATAACCTTAAAGTCTAATAGATAATCCATGCATACGCCTTGTCCTAAGTAACTCAAAGAAATTAAATAAAAAAATTTGATCACAACGTCAAAATAAATTGCACGTATTTGCCCCTACTAATGTCTACGGCCATACCACGATGAACACACCCGTTCTCGTCTGATCACGGAAGTTAAGCATCGTCGGGCCGGGATAGTACTTGGATGGGGGACCGCCTGGGAACTCCCGGTGTCGTAGGCTTTTCATTTTCATTTGTTGCCTTTTCATTTCAATGGTGCTGTGATATATTTCTTGTTATAACAATTAAGGAACGTGGCGGTTGTTGAAAGTGTTTCCTATGACATTTTCCTACGACATTTTCAGGTGATAGTACGAGAAAAAAGAGCTTTCAAATGCATACAAACTCGATCTATTGCCGATCATCCAATAACCCTGACGGAATGGCAAATAAAATAAAATTCCGCCGCCTTCCGAGGACTTATATCGCAATCACGTTTCGTAACAGCCAAGCGAGGTTTTACCTTAGCGTTTAAGTCACCACCGACATTTGGCCGCGCAACTTTTCTAAGCTCATTCATTTTGACTTAAGGAGGGGGCGAGCGCGGACGCAGGCCCCCACTACCAGAAATTGTACGGTCGAGTTACTGACGTTTGCAGTAATCGCAGAGGTCAGCCCAAGCGTAGTGCAATGCAAGAGCCTCACTCTGGAAGAAAACCCTCATTGATCAGTCTTTACTTCCCCGTCAGGTAAGTATGAGTTGGAACTGCACCGTAGCATGAGGGTACCCTTCAAAGTTTGTTAATGCTTGTGGCTTGAGTGTGTTATAAACTGCCGTGTCGCGGGGCATAGGCTGTATTCTCCCCCAGTGTACGCGTTTTGTTCCCGCCGTAGACTATGCAGAGTGCCGTCGGAAAGAGGACTGCTATTATTCTTTTATTGCTTATGTGGGCCGCCATCGGTAATAGTGCAACACCAAGGCAACCCGTGGTCACGGCGTGAATGAATCCACCTCCATGACCCAAGGCCAAAAATCAGATTAATATACTGACCATTCAGAGAATGGCCTACCAGATATTAAACTGATAAGAACAGATACTACACTTGATCTTAGCCATTAGGCCGAGAAGCGATAAAGAACAAGCGTTGCCATGATAGGCATCGTCCACACACCGTAACTGCTTGTGGAGCATGTCACGTTACTGTAAAGCTTACAACTGTCACCGCGTACGGATGGACGGCGACATAGTAAAAATCACGGCTGTTGATTTAGCCGTAGGATGGAGAGCGACTGTAGCGAGTGGATGGTAACTTACATGAATGCTAACAAAGGCGACGATACTAAGTGCGTGATATTACTTTCCAATATGACTGCGTACATTCCGTTTATCAACGCATTACGCCAGAACGTGCGCGCGCGTTACACAGTAGACCATGCAGCCGAAATGCGACAGTGCGACCCTGCCAGGAGTCGAACCTGGAATCCCCTGATTCGTAGTCAGATGCCTTATCCATTGGGCCACAGGGCGATGCTTATGACTTCGCCCCATCGTTATTTTGGCTTGCGCATTCGTTTTACTTACGACAGAATTCTTCGTGTTTGTAGCCATGAAAGAAAGGGACTTCTGTGAGTGAATTTTTTTACTGTGGTCTAATAAAAAAGTCGAAACGCAGTGCCCAATATATGAATTGCTCCTAATAGCCGGAAACAGGCCGTGTCGATGATGTAGGCCGACATACGCAACGCAAACCAAAGAACGCTTTATGAAAATCCTAACACGGGCGCGGAAGAAGCCCAAATTAACAGAGTAGATGTAATGCTGAAGACCTCAAACTCCAGCAGCTTCTCTTTCAGACTATTGCGTCGTGCTACAAATAAAAATTAACATGCTTTCGCATAGTCGCGGCTCCCAAAACGGACATTATACGATGTACAGAAACACACATTTCTGTTTTCGCGCCAAATCAATTCCCGGGAGTGGTACTTTTACGTCCGCATACTTCGCACCGTCTTAAATTATATCTCATTTACACGGTAATGTTTAGTATACTTCTACTGTGATAACAAGCATCGTTTATCGTTGGATTGTTGTAAGAAAACATTAAAAATGAGTGAAGCAGCTTCTCCAAAGAAAATCGCACCCAAGAAGAAACCTGCTGCAAAGAAGACAGCTGATCACCCTAAATATGTGGACATGATCAAGGCTGCTATCGCTACCCTAAAGGAACGCGGTGGTTCATCTCGCCAAGCTATTACAAAATATATTCATGCAAATTACAAAGTTGCTGAAAACTCAGATCATCATCTGAAAATGGCTCTTAAACGAGGAGTAACATCAGGCGATTTGATTCAAACTAAAGGCACTGGTGCTTCTGGATCATTCAAGCTAGGTCAGGTAAAAAAAGAAAAACCTAAGAAAAAGGCCGCAGCAAAAAAGCCAACGGCAAAGAAGCCTACTGCAAAGAAAAGTACACCAAAAAAGAAGCCAGCAAAGAAGAGCACGCCAAAGAAAGCAGCAAAGAAGCCTGCCACAAAGAAAGCCTCGGCTAAGAAACCAGCAGCTAAGAAACCCACAAAGAAGCCTGTTGCTAAAAAACCTGCAGCAAAGAAGGTCAAAAAGACTCCCAAAAAGGCAGCAAAGAAGACCGCAAAAAAATAATTTGTGTGTATCTGGCTATTACATTAACAAACGGCTATTTTTATAGCCACACATTTACAAAAAAACATTATCTTGGTACAAAGTTAAACTTGTTTAAGTCACTTAAACAGTTAAAAAAGAGTAATTTTAAGATTAGATTCCCTAAGTTTAAGTATTTTCGTTTTTAAATTTCTTATTTTCTTGCTTTTACTTTTCTTGCCTTCATATTTTTAACATTGTCAAACTTTATGTAGCATAAAATTTTTATGTAGCATAAAATTTAAACAGAAAGCAGAACAAAGTTTGATATAAAAAGCTAGCCGTAATATTTTTTATGGATGTGTGGCTATAAAAATAGCCGTTTTTTGTTTGGTAAGATGCTTAGGCACGTTCCCCACGAATTCTTCTTGCCACTGGATGTCTTTAGGCATGATTGTAACTCGTTTTGCGTGAATGGCACACAAGTTAGTATCCTCGAACAAGCCAACAAGGTACGCTTCAGAAGCCTCTTGCAGAGCCATAACGGCTGTGCTCTGGAATCGCAGATCTGTTTTGAAGTCCTGAGCAATTTCTCGCACAAGACGCTGGAAAGGCAACTTGCGGATCAAGAGCTCGGTTGACTTCTGGTATCTTCTGATTTCTCTGAGAGCAACTGTACCAGGTCTGTAACGATGTGGTTTTTTCACTCCTCCAGTAGCTGGTGCGCTTTTCCTCGCAGCTTTAGTGGCGAGTTGTTTTCGTGGAGCCTTTCCTCCAGTAGATTTACGTGCAGTTTGCTTTGTACGAGCCATATTTTAAGAAGTCGATGTAGTACGGATACACAAGACGGTCTAAAATGCACTATCGCGCCAAAGTTTTATTTCTCATATTGATTGACAGCTAAGGTTCAAAACAAACCATTTGATTGGTGCTAAGAAAGTAATTTCTGATTGGCTGCATAATGACATTACGCTCATTACTTTAACATTTTTATAAAATCTGTGTTTTTTGGCTACGGGAAACGGCTGTATCTTCTGATACACAAAAGCTTTTGACTTTTTTTTTTTTTAGTAAGTAGCAGAAGGTTTGGCGAATTCCAACGATGCCAAATTTATTGCCTTACTGAAAACATTAAGACCACGAATTTTTAAAAAAACTTACAGTTTTACTTAAAAAAATGTACAAAATGTTCGGAACATTTTGTAATGACGCAACTCTATTGGTTAATTAGGGTGTTTCCACGAGCAGTAGGTAATTTTATGGCCTCTTTTTAAAGCTGTCTGAATTCTGTTAACTCAAACGTTGTTTTTGTACTCGTTCTGTACGCAACTATATCAATATGTCTGGACGCGGAAAAGGAGGTAAAGGATTGGGAAAAGGAGGTGCTAAACGTCACCGAAAAATTCTTCGTGATAACATTCAGGGAATCACAAAACCTGCTATTCGACGTCTTGCTCGACGAGGTGGTGTCAAACGTATCTCTGGCCTTATCTATGAGGAAACCAGAGGTGTACTGAAGGTTTTCTTAGAGAATGTTA
>NC_079883.1:7347942-7388081 GCF_029227915.1 Hydractinia symbiolongicarpus | reverse complement strand
ATCGAAATCATGTTTTTTTAACCAATCATAATTAAGTATTAAACAAAAGATTTTTTTTTTAACCAATTAAATTGCGTATCGGCGTTTTCGGATCGAATTCGATCCGATTTTTTACTTATAAACAAAAAGTTTTGACTTGCAGTTTAATGCTTATTTACAAGTTAAGTAGCAAAAATTTTTAACCATGTCTGACGCAGCAGCTAAAGGAGGAAAACAGGCACCTAAAGTAGCCAAGAAAGGTGAAAAAAGAGCCGGCAAAAAAAGGAGGAAAGATTGGTGGAACTGGTTGAAAAGAAACGCAAGAGAAAGAGAAAGGAAAGTTATGCTATTTACATCTACAATGTTTTGAAACAAGTTCACCCAGATGTCGGAGTTTCAAGCAAAGCTATGAGCATCATGAACTCATTTGTCAACGACATCTTTGAGCGCATTGCTTCCGAAGCTTCGCGTTTGGCTCTTCAAAACAAAAAGTCGACCATCTCTTCTCGTGAAATCAAACCGCAGTACGTCTTCTCTTGCCTGGAGAACTTGCAAAACACGCAGTCAGTGAAGGAACAAAAGCCGTCACAAAATACACAAGCAGCAAGTAAACCAACGTCTACCAAACACAAACGGTCTTTTTTAAGACCACACATCTTTAAAAAAACATTTACTTGGCGTCACTACAAGTTAACCGAAGTTAATAAAACTTCTAAATAATGTGCTTAAGAACACTAGCCTACATTTAAAATACTTCCCCATGTGTGTGTGTGGATTAGCTTCACTTTTCATACGTATTATTAGCTGTACTTGCAGAAAAGACAAGTACATTGATCCATGTTATTGCTTACATTTAACTTAACCCAGCTTTTCACGGAAACACTCCCAGGCAATTAACCCTACAAAGTATTTCTAAATTTTTTTGTGTCATATATGACATAGTATCGTATAGCAATAAATGTAACTGTGACAAGACTTTACACATTGTGTAATTTGGAAGCGTGCACAAAGTAATGTTTTAAAAGATTTGTGGCTATAAAAATAGCCGTTTTTGTTGAGCAATGACAACGCTTAACCTCCGAATCCGTAAAGAGTTCTTCCTTGACGTTTTAAGGCATAAACAACATCCATAGCGGTAACGGTCTTGCGTTTAGCGTGCTCTGTGTAGGTTACAGCATCACGAATAACATTCTCTAAGAAAACCTTCAGTACACCTCTGGTTTCCTCATAGATAAGGCCAGAGATACGTTTGACACCACCTCGTCGAGCAAGACGTCGAATAGCAGGTTTTGTGATTCCCTGAATGTTATCACGAAGAATTTTTCGGTGACGTTTAGCACCTCCTTTTCCCAATCCTTTACCTCCTTTTCCGCGTCAGACATATTGATATAGTTGCGTACAGAACGAGTACAAAAACAACGTTTGAGTTAACAGAATTCAGACAGCTTTAAAAAGAGGCCATAAAATTACCTACTGCTCGTGGAAACACCCTAATTAACCAATAGAGTTGCGTCATTACAAAATGTTCCGAACATTTTGTACATTTTTTTAAGTAAAACTGTAGTTTTTTTAAAATTCGTGGTCTTAATGTTTCAGTAAGGCAATAATTTGGCATCGTTGGAATTCGCCAAACCTTCTGCTACTTACTAAAAAAAAAAAAAGTCAAAAGCTTTTGTGTATCAGAAGATACAGCCGTTTTCCCGTAGCCAAAAACACAGATTTTATAAAAATGTTAAAGTAATGAGCGTAATGTCATTATGCAGCCAATCAGAAATTACTTTCTTAGCACCAATCAAATGGTTTGTTTTGAACCTTAGCTGTCAATCAATATGAGAAATAAAACTTTGGCGCGATAGTGCATTTTAGACCGTCTTGTGTATCCGTACTACATCGACTTCTTAAAATATGGCTCGTACAAAGCAAACTGCACGTAAATCTACTGGAGGAAAGGCTCCACGAAAACAACTCGCCACTAAAGCTGCGAGGAAAAGCGCACCAGCTACTGGAGGAGTGAAAAAACCACATCGTTACAGACCTGGTACAGTTGCTCTCAGAGAAATCAGAAGATACCAGAAGTCAACCGAGCTCTTGATCCGCAAGTTGCCTTTCCAGCGTCTTGTGCGAGAAATTGCTCAGGACTTCAAAACAGATCTGCGATTCCAGAGCACAGCCGTTATGGCTCTGCAAGAGGCTTCTGAAGCGTACCTTGTTGGCTTGTTCGAGGATACTAACTTGTGTGCCATTCACGCAAAACGAGTTACAATCATGCCTAAAGACATCCAGTTGGCAAGAAGAATTCGTGGGGAACGTGCCTAAGCATCTTACCAAACAAAAAACGGCTATTTTTATAGCCACACATCCATAAAAAATATTACGGCTAGCTTTTTATATCAAACTTTGTTCTGCTTTCTGTTTAAATTTTATGCTACATAAAAATTTTATGCTACATAAAGTTTGACAATGTTAAAAATATGAAGGGCAAGAAAAGTAAAAGCAAGAAAATAAGAAATTTAAAAACGAAAATACTTAAACTTAGGAATCTAATCTTAAAATTACTCTTTTTTAACTGTTTAAGTGACTTAAACAAGTTTAACTTTGTACAAGATAATGTTTTTTGTAAATGTGTGGCTATAAAAATAGCCGTTTGTTAATGTAATAGCCAGATACACACAAATTATTTTTTTGCGGTCTTCTTTGCTGCCTTTTTGGGAGTCTTTTTGACCTTCTTTGCTGCAGGTTTTTTAGCAACAGGCTTCTTTGTGGGTTTCTTAGCTGCTGGTTTCTTAGCCGAGGCTTTCTTTGTGGCAGGCTTCTTTGCTGCTTTCTTTGGCGTGCTCTTCTTTGCTGGCTTCTTTTTTGGTGTACTTTTCTTTGCAGTAGGCTTCTTTGCCGTTGGCTTTTTTGCTGCGGCCTTTTTCTTAGGTTTTTCTTTTTTTACCTGACCTAGCTTGAATGATCCAGAAGCACCAGTGCCTTTAGTTTGAATCAAATCGCCTGATGTTACTCCTCGTTTAAGAGCCATTTTCAGATGATGATCTGAGTTTTCAGCAACTTTGTAATTTGCATGAATATATTTTGTAATAGCTTGGCGAGATGAACCACCGCGTTCCTTTAGGGTAGCGATAGCAGCCTTGATCATGTCCACATATTTAGGGTGATCAGCTGTCTTCTTTGCAGCAGGTTTCTTCTTGGGTGCGATTTTCTTTGGAGAAGCTGCTTCACTCATTTTTAATGTTTTCTTACAACAATCCAACGATAAACGATGCTTGTTATCACAGTAGAAGTATACTAAACATTACCGTGTAAATGAGATATAATTTAAGACGGTGCGAAGTATGCGGACGTAAAAGTACCACTCCCGGGAATTGATTTGGCGCGAAAACAGAAATGTGTGTTTTCTGTACATCGGTATAATGTCCGTTTTGGGTGCCGCGACTATGCGAAAGCATGTTAATTTTTATTTGTAGCACGACGCAATAGTCTGAAAGAGAAGCTGCTGGAGTTTGAGGTCTTCAGCATTACATCTACTCTGTTAATTTGGGCTTCTTCCGCGCCCGTGTTAGGATTTTCATAAAGCGTTCTTTGGTTTGCGTTGCGTATGTCGGCCTACATCATCGACACGGCCTGTTTCCGGCTATTAGGAGCAATTCATATATTGGGCACTGCGTTTCGACTTTTTATTAGACCACAGTAAAAAAATTCACTCACAGAAGTCCCTTTCTTTCATGGCTACAAACACGAAGAATTCTGTCGTAAGTAAAACGAATGCGCAAGCCAAAATAACGATGGGGCGAAGTCATAAGCATGGCCCTGTGGCCCAATGGATAAGGCATCTGACTACGAATCAGGGGATTCCAGGTTCGACTCCTGGCAGGGTCGCACTGTCGCATTTCGGCTGCATGGTCTACTGTGTAACGCGCGCGCACGTTCTGGCGTAATGCGTTGATAAACGGAATGTACGCAGTCATATTGGAAAGTAATATCACGCACTTAGTATCGTCGCCTTTGTTAGCATTCATGTAAGTTACCATCCACTCGCTACAGTCGCTCTCCATCCTACGGCTAAATCAACAGCCGTGATTTTTACTATGTCGCCGTCCATCCGTACGCGGGTGACAGTTGTAAGCTTTACAGTAACGTGACATGCTCCACAAGCAGTTACGGTGTGTGGACGATGCCTATCATGGCAACGCTTGTTCTTTATCGCTTCTCGGCCTAATGGCTAAGATCAAGTGTAGTATCTGTTCTTATCAGTTTAATATCTGGTAGGCCATTCTCTGAATGGTCAGTATATTAATCTGATTTTTGGCCTTGGTCATGGAGGTGGATTCATTCACGCCGTGACCACGGTTGCCTTGGTGTTGCACTATTACCGATGGCGGCCCACATAAGCAATAAAAGAATAATAGCAGTCCTCTTTCCGACGGCACTCTGCATAGTCTACGGCGGGAAACAAAACGCGTACACTGGGGGAGAATACAGCCTATGCCCCGCGACACGGCAGTTTATAACACACTCAAGCCACAAGCATTAACAAACTTTGAAGGGTACCCTCATGCTACGGTGCAGTCCCAACTCATACTTACCTGACGGGGAAGTAAAGACTGATCAATGAGGGTTTTCTTCCAGAGTGAGGCTCTTGCATTGCACTACGCTTGGGCTGACCTCTGCGATTACTGCAAACGTCAGTAACTCGACCGTACAATTTCTGGTAGTGGGGGCCTGCGTCCGCGCTCGCCCCTCCTTAAGTCAAAATGAATGAGCTTAGAAAAGTTGCGCGGGCCAAATGTCGGTGGTGACTTAAACGCTAAGGTAAACCTCGCTTGGCTGTTACGAAACGTGATTGCGATATAAGTCCTCGGAAGGCGGCGGAATTTTATTTTATTTGCCATTCCGTCAGGGTTATTGGATGATCGGCAATAGATCGAGTTTGTATGCATTTGAAAGCTCTTTTTCTCGTACTATCACCTGAAAATGTCGTAGGAAAATGTCATAGGAAACACTTTCAACAACCGCCACGTTCCTTAATTGTTATAACAAGAAATATATCACAGCACCATTGAAATGAAAAGGCAACAAATGAAAATGAAAAGCCTACGACACCGGGAGTTCCCAGGCGGTCCCCCATCCAAGTACTATCCCGGCCCGACGATGCTTAACTTCCGTGATCAGACGAGAACGGGTGTGTTCATCGTGGTATGGCCGTAGACATTAGTAGGGGCAAATACGTGCAATTTATTTTGACGTTGTGATCAAATTTTTTTATTTAATTTCTTTGAGTTACTTAGGACAAGGCGTATGCATGGATTATCTATTAGACTTTAAGGTTATAGTTTTGTGAAAAAAACAATGTTTTTTTAAAGATGTGTGGCTATAAAAATAGCCGTTGTTTTCTGAGTGTAGCGGTTTACTTCTTCTGTCCTTTGTCGTTCTTCTTTGGGAGTAAGACAGCTTGAATGTTTGGCAAAACACCACCAGCTGCAATGGTTACACCGCTCAAAAGTTTGTTTAATTCTTCATCATTACGAACAGCCAATTGTAAATGTCTTGGAATATCCTAGCTTTTTTGTTGTCTCTTGCTGCGTTACCAGCCAACTCCAATATCTCAGCAGATAAATATTCCAAGACGGCTGCTAGTAAACTGGTGCTCCAGATCCAATTCGGTTAGCATAGTGCCCTCTACGAAGGAATCTATGCACTCTACCGACTGGAAATTGAAGTCCAGCTCTTGAGGATCTTGTCTTGGCTTTAGCCTTAGCTTTTCCACCTTTTCCACGTCCAGACATAACTGCGATTTGATTTGTAAGTTAATACAAAAACGTACGAATATTTAACGTAAGTGTTAACGAAATAAACTTTACTCGTTTTTTCATCATAAAAATAGGATCGAAATCATGTTTTTTTAACCAATCATAATTAAGTATTAAACAAAAGATTTTTTTTTTAACCAATTAAATTGCGTATCGGCGTTTTCGGATCGAATTCGATCCGATTTTTTTACTTATAAACAAAAAGTTTTGACTTGCAGTTTAATGCTTATTTACAAGTTAAGTAGCAAAAATTTTTAACCATGTCTGACGCAGCAGCTAAAGGAGGAAAACAGGCACCTAAAGTAGCCAAGAAAGGTGAAAAAAGAGCCGGCAAAAAAGGAGGGAAAGATTGGTGGAACTGGTGAAAAGAAACGCAAGAGAAAGAGAAAGGAAAGTTATGCTATTTACATCTACAATGTTTTGAAACAAGTTCACCCAGATGTCGGAGTTTCAAGCAAAGCTATGAGCATCATGAACTCATTTGTCAACGACATCTTTGAGCGCATTGCTTCGAAGCTTCGCGTTTGGCTCTTCAAAACAAAAAGTCGACCATCTCTTCTCGTGAAATTCAAACCGCAGTACGTCTTCTCTTGCCTGGAGAACTTGCAAAACACGCAGTCAGTGAAGGAACAAAAGCCGTCACAAAATACACAAGCAGCAAGTAAACCAACGTCTACCAAACACAAACGGTCTTTTTTAAGACCACACATCTTTAAAAAAACATTTACTTGGCGTCACTACAAGTTAACCGAAGTTAATAAAACTTCTAAATAATGTGCTTAAGAACACTAGCCTACATTTAAAATACTTCCCCATGTGTGTGTGTGGATTAGCTTCACTTTTCATACGTATTATTAGCTGTACTTGCAGAAAAGACAAGTACATTGATCCATGTTATTGCTTACATTTAACTTAACCCAGCTTTTCACGGAAACACTCCCAGGCAAATTAACCCTACAAAGTATTTCTAAATTTTTTTTGTGTCATATATGACATAGTATCGTATTAGCAATAAATGTAACTGTGACAAGACTTTACACATTGTGTAATTTGGAAGCGTGCACAAAGTAATGTTTTAAAAGATTTGTGGCTATAAAAATAGCCGTTTTTGTTGAGCAATGACAACGCTTAACCTCCGAATCCGTAAAGAGTTCTTCCTTGACGTTTTAAGGCATAAACAACATCCATAGCGGTAACGGTCTTGCGTTTAGCGTGCTCTGTGTAGGTTACAGCATCACGAATAACATTCTCTAAGAAAACCTTCAGTACACCTCTGGTTTCCTCATAGATAAGGCCAGAGATACGTTTGACACCACCTCGTCGAGCAAGACGCCGAATAGCAGGTTTTGTGATTCCCTGAATGTTATCACGAAGAATTTTTCGGTGACGTTTAGCACCTCCTTTTCCCAATCCTTTACCTCCTTTTCCGCGTCCAGACATATTGATATAGTTGCGTACAGAACGAGTACAAAAACAACGTTTGAGTTAACAGAATTCAGACAGCTTTAAAAAGAGGCCATAAAATTACCTACTGCTCGTGGAAACACCCTAATTAACCAATAGAGTTGCGTCATTACAAAATGTTCCGAACATTTTGTACATTTTTTTAAGTAAAACTGTAGTTTTTTTAAAAATTCGTGGTCTTAATGTTTCAGTAAGGCAATAAATTTGGCATCGTTGGAATTCGCCAAACCTTCTGCTACTTACTAAAAAAAAAAAAAGTCAAAAGCTTTTGTGTATCAGAAGATACAGCCGTTTTCCCGTAGCCAAAAAACACAGATTTTATAAAAATGTTAAAGTAATGAGCGTAATGTCATTATGCAGCCAATCAGAAATTACTTTCTTAGCACCAATCAAATGGTTTGTTTTGAACCTTAGCTGTCAATCAATATGAGAAATAAAACTTTGGCGCGATAGTGCATTTTAGACCGTCTTGTGTATCCGTACTACATCGACTTCTTAAAATATGGCTCGTACAAAGCAAACTGCACGTAAATCTACTGGAGGAAAGGCTCCACGAAAACAACTCGCCACTAAAGCTGCGAGGAAAAGCGCACCAGCTACTGGAGGAGTGAAAAAACCACATCGTTACAGACCTGGTACAGTTGCTCTCAGAGAAATCAGAAGATACCAGAAGTCAACCGAGCTCTTGATCCGCAAGTTGCCTTTCCAGCGTCTTGTGCGAGAAATTGCTCAGGACTTCAAAACAGATCTGCGATTCCAGAGCACAGCCGTTATGGCTCTGCAAGAGGCTTCTGAAGCGTACCTTGTTGGCTTGTTCGAGGATACTAACTTGTGTGCCATTCACGCAAAACGAGTTACAATCATGCCTAAAGACATCCAGTTGGCAAGAAGAATTCGTGGGGAACGTGCCTAAGCATCTTACCAAACAAAAAACGGCTATTTTTATAGCCACACATCCATAAAAAATATTACGGCTAGCTTTTTATATCAAACTTTGTCCTGCTTTCTGTTTAAATTTTATGCTACATAAAAATTTTATGCTACATAAAGTTTGACAATGTTAAAAATATGAAGGGCAAGAAAAGTAAAAGCAAGAAAATAAGAAATTTAAAAACGAAAATACTTAAACTTAGGGAATCTAATCTTAAATTTACTCTTTTTTAACTGTTTAAGTGACTTAAACAAGTTTAACTTTGTACCAAGATAATGTTTTTTTGTAAATGTGTGGCTATAAAAATAGCCGTTTGTTAATGTAATAGCCAGATACACACAAATTATTTTTTTGCGGTCTTCTTTGCTGCCTTTTTGGGAGTCTTTTTGACCTTCTTTGCTGCAGGTTTTTTAGCAACAGGCTTCTTTGTGGGTTTCTTAGCTGCTGGTTTCTTAGCCGAGGCTTTCTTTGTGGCAGGCTTCTTTGCTGCTTTCTTTGGCGTGCTCTTCTTTGCTGGCTTCTTTTTTGGTGTACTTTTCTTTGCAGTAGGCTTCTTTGCCGTTGGCTTTTTTGCTGCGGCCTTTTTCTTAGGTTTTTCTTTTTTTACCTGACCTAGCTTGAATGATCCAGAAGCACCAGTGCCTTTAGTTTGAATCAAATCGCCTGATGTTACTCCTCGTTTAAGAGCCATTTTCAGATGATGATCTGAGTTTTCAGCAACTTTGTAATTTGCATGAATATATTTTGTAATAGCTTGGCGAGATGAACCACCGCGTTCCTTTAGGGTAGCGATAGCAGCCTTGATCATGTCCACATATTTAGGGTGATCAGCTGTCTTCTTTGCAGCAGGTTTCTTCTTGGGTGCGATTTTCTTTGGAGAAGCTGCTTCACTCATTTTTAATGTTTTCTTACAACAATCCAACGATAAACGATGCTTGTTATCACAGTAGAAGTATACTAAACATTACCGTGTAAATGAGATATAATTTAAGACGGTGCGAAGTATGCGGACGTAAAAGTACCACTCCCGGGAATTGATTTGGCGCGAAAACAGAAATGTGTGTTTCTGTACATCGTATAATGTCCGTTTTGGGTGCCGCGACTATGCGAAAGCATGTTAATTTTTATTTGTAGTACGACGCAATAGTCTGCAAGAGAAGCTGCTGGAGTTTGAGGTCTTCAGCATTACATCTAGTCTGTTAATTTGGGCTTCTTCCGCGCTCGTGTTAGGATTTTCATAAAGCGTTCTTTGGTTTGCGTTGCGTATGTCGGCCTACATCATCGACACGGCCTGTTTCCGGCTATTAGGAGCAATTCATATATTGGGCACTGCGTTTCGACTTTTTTATTAGACCACAGTAAAAAAATTCACTCACAGAAGTCCCTTTCTTTCATGGCTACAAACACGAAGAATTCTGTCGTAAGTAAAACGAATGCGCAAGCCAAAATGACGATGGGGCGAAGTCATAAGCATGGCCCTGTGGCCCAATGGATAAGGCATCTGACTACGAATCAGGGGATTCCAGGTTCGACTCCTGGCAGGGTCGCACTGTCGCATTTCGGCTGCATGGTCTACTGTGTAACGCGCGCGCACGTTCTGGCGTAATGCGTTGATAAACGGAATGTACGCAGACATATTGGAAAGTAATATCACGCACTTAGTATCGTCGCCTTTGTTAGCATTCATGTAAGTTACCATCCACTCGCTACAGTCGCTCTCCATCCTACGGCTAAATCAACAGCCGTGATTTTTACTATGTCGCCGTCCATCCGTACGCGGTGACAGTTGTAAGCTTTACAGTAACGTGACATGCTCCACAAGCAGTTACGGTGTGTGGACGATGCCTATCATGGCAACGCTTGTTCTTTATCGCTTCTCGGCCTAATGGCTAAGATCAAGTGTAGTATCTGTTCTTATCAGTTTAATATCTGGTAGGCCATTCTCTGAATGGTCAGTATATTAATCTGATTTTTGGCCTTGGGTCATGGAGGTGGATTCATTCACGCCGTGACCACGGGTTGCCTTGGTGTTGCACTATTACCGATGGCGGCCCACATAAGCAATAAAAGAATAATAGCAGTCCTCTTTCCGACGGCACTCTGCATAGTCTACGGCGGGAACAAAACGCGTACACTGGGGGAGAATACAGCCTATGCCCCGCGACACGGCAGTTTATAACACACTCAAGCCACAAGCATTAACAAACTTTGAAGGGTACCCTCATGCTACGGTGCTAGTTCCAACTCATACTTACCTGACGGGGAAGTAAAGACTGATCAATGAGGGTTTTCTTCCAGAGTGAGGCTCTTGCATTGCACTACGCTTGGGCTGACCTCTGCGATTACTGCAAACGTCAGTAACTCGACCGTACAATTTCTGGTAGTGGGGGCCTGCGTCCGCGCTCGCCCCCTCCTTAAGTCAAAATGAATGAGCTTAGAAAAGTTGCGCGGCCAAATGTCGGTGTTGACTTAAACGCTAAGGTAAAACCTCGCTTGGCTGTTACGAAACGTGATTGCGATATAAGTCCTCGGAAGGCGGCGGAATTTTATTTTATTTGCCATTCCGTCAGGGTTATTGGATGATCGGCAATAGATCGAGTTTGTATGCATTTGAAAGCTCTTTTTTCTCGTACTATCACCTGAAAATGTCGTAGGAAAATGTCATAGGAAACACTTTCAACAACCGCCACGTTCCTTAATTGTTATAACAAGAAATATATCACAGCACCATTGAAATGAAAAGGCAACAAATGAAAATGAAAAGCCTACGACACCGGGAGTTCCCAGGCGGTCCCCCATCCAAGTACTATCCCGGCCCGACGATGCTTAACTTCCGTGATCAGACGAGAACGGGTGTGTTCATCGTGGTATGGCCGTAGACATTAGTAGGGGCAAATACGTGCAATTTATTTTGACGTTGTGATCAAATTTTTTTATTTAATTTCTTTGAGTTACTTAGGACAAGGCGTATGCATGGATTATCTATTAGACTTTAAGGTTATAGTTTTGTGAAAAAAACAATGTTTTTTTAAAGATGTGTGGCTATAAAAATAGCCGTTGTTTTCTGAGTGTAGCGGTTTACTTCTTCTGTCCTTTGTCGTTCTTCTTTGGGAGTAAGACAGCTTGAATGTTTGGCAAAACACCACCAGCTGCAATGGTTACACCGCTCAAAAGTTTGTTTAATTCTTCATCATTACGAACAGCCAATTGTAAATGTCTTGGAATAATCCTAGCTTTTTTGTTGTCTCTTGCTGCGTTACCAGCCAACTCCAATATCTCAGCAGATAAATATTCCAAGACGGCTGCTAAGTAAACTGGTGCTCCAGATCCAATTCGGTTAGCATAGTGCCCTCTACGAAGGAATCTATGCACTCTACCGACTGGAAATTGAAGTCCAGCTCTTGAGGATCTTGTCTTGGCTTTAGCCTTAGCTTTTCCACCTTTTCCACGTCCAGACATAACTGCGATTTGATTTGTAAGTTAATACAAAAACGTACGAATATTTAACGTAAGTGTTAACGAAATAAACTTTACTCGTTTTTTCATCATAAAAATAGGATCGAAATCATGTTTTTTTAACCAATCATAATTAAGTATTAAACAAAAGATTTTTTTTTTAACCAATTAAATTGCGTATCGGCGTTTTCGGATCGAATTCGATCCGATTTTTTTACTTATAAACAAAAAGTTTTGACTTGCAGTTTAATGCTTATTTACAAGTTAAGTAGCAAAAATTTTTAACCATGTCTGACGCAGCAGCTAAAGGAGGGAAAACAGGCACCTAAAGTAGCCAAGAAAGGTGAAAAAAGAGCCGGCAAAAAAGGAGGAAAGATTGGTGGAACTGGTGAAAAGAAACGCAAGAGAAAGAGAAAGGAAAGTTATGCTATTTACATCTACAATGTTTTGAAACAAGTTCACCCAGATGTCGGAGTTTCAAGCAAAGCTATGAGCATCATGAACTCATTTGTCAACGACATCTTTGAGCGCATTGCTTCCGAAGCTTCGCGTTTGGCTCTTCAAAACAAAAAGTCGACCATCTCTTCTCGTGAAATTCAAACCGCAGTACGTCTTCTCTTGCCTGGAGAACTTGCAAAACACGCAGTCAGTGAAGGAACAAAAGCCGTCACAAAATACACAAGCAGCAAGTAAACCAACGTCTACCAAACACAAACGGTCTTTTTTAAGACCACACATCTTTAAAAAAACATTTACTTGGCGTCACTACAAGTTAACCGAAGTTAATAAAACTTCTAAATAATGTGCTTAAGAACACTAGCCTACATTTAAAATACTTCCCCATGTGTGTGTGTGGATTAGCTTCACTTTTCATACGTATTATTAGCTGTACTTGCAGAAAAGACAAGTACATTGATCCATGTTATTGCTTACATTTAACTTAACCCAGCTTTTCACGGAAACACTCCCAGGCAAATTAACCCTACAAAGTATTTCTAAATTTTTTTTGTGTCATATATGACATAGTATCGTATAGCAATAAATGTAACTGTGACAAGACTTTACACATTGTGTAATTTGGAAGCGTGCACAAAGTAATGTTTTAAAAGATTTGTGGCTATAAAAATAGCCGTTTTTGTTGAGCAATGACAACGCTTAACCTCCGAATCCGTAAAGAGTTCTTCCTTGACGTTTTAAGGCATAAACAACATCCATAGCGGTAACGGTCTTGCGTTTAGCGTGCTCTGTGTAGGTTACAGCATCACGAATAACATTCTCTAAGAAAACCTTCAGTACACCTCTGGTTTCCTCATAGATAAGGCCAGAGATACGTTTGACACCACCTCGTCGAGCAAGACGTCGAATAGCAGGTTTTGTGATTCCCTGAATGTTATCACGAAGAATTTTTCGGTGACGTTTAGCACCTCCTTTTCCCAATCCTTTACCTCCTTTTCCGCGTCCAGACATATTGATATAGTTGCGTACAGAACGAGTACAAAAACAACGTTTGAGTTAACAGAATTCAGACAGCTTTAAAAAGAGGCCATAAAATTACCTACTGCTCGTGGAAACACCCTAATTAACCAATAGAGTTGCGTCATTACAAAATGTTCCGAACATTTTGTACATTTTTTTAAGTAAAACTGTAGTTTTTTTAAAAATTCGTGGTCTTAATGTTTCAGTAAGGCAATAAATTTGGCATCGTTGGAATTCGCCAAACCTTCTGCTACTTACTAAAAAAAAAAAAAGTCAAAAGCTTTTGTGTATCAGAAGATACAGCCGTTTTCCCGTAGCCAAAAAACACAGATTTTATAAAAATGTTAAAGTAATGAGCGTAATGTCATTATGCAGCCAATCAGAAATTACTTTCTTAGCACCAATCAAATGGTTTGTTTTGAACCTTAGCTGTCAATCAATATGAGAAATAAAACTTTGGCGCGATAGTGCATTTTAGACCGTCTTGTGTATCCGTACTACATCGACTTCTTAAAATATGGCTCGTACAAAGCAAACTGCACGTAAATCTACTGGAGGAAAGGCTCCACGAAAACAACTCGCCACTAAAGCTGCGAGGAAAAGCGCACCAGCTACTGGAGGAGTGAAAAAACCACATCGTTACAGACCTGGTACAGTTGCTCTCAGAGAAATCAGAAGATACCAGAAGTCAACCGAGCTCTTGATCCGCAAGTTGCCTTTCCAGCGTCTTGTGCGAGAAATTGCTCAGGACTTCAAAACAGATCTGCGATTCCAGAGCACAGCCGTTATGGCTCTGCAAGAGGCTTCTGAAGCGTACCTTGTTGGCTTGTTCGAGGATACTAACTTGTGTGCCATTCACGCAAAACGAGTTACAATCATGCCTAAAGACATCCAGTTGGCAAGAAGAATTCGTGGGGAACGTGCCTAAGCATCTTACCAAACAAAAAACGGCTATTTTTATAGCCACACATCCATAAAAAATATTACGGCTAGCTTTTTATATCAAACTTTGTTCTGCTTTCTGTTTAAATTTTATGCTACATAAAAATTTTATGCTACATAAAGTTTGACAATGTTAAAAATATGAAGGGCAAGAAAAGTAAAAGCAAGAAAATAAGAAATTTAAAAACGAAAATACTTAAACTTAGGGAATCTAATCTTAAAATTACTCTTTTTTAACTGTTTAAGTGACTTAAACAAGTTTAACTTTGTACCAAGATAATGTTTTTTTGTAAATGTGTGGCTATAAAAATAGCCGTTTGTTAATGTAATAGCCAGATACACACAAATTATTTTTTTGCGGTCTTCTTTGCTGCCTTTTTGGGAGTCTTTTTGACCTTCTTTGCTGCAGGTTTTTTAGCAACAGGCTTCTTTGTGGGTTTCTTAGCTGCTGGTTTCTTAGCCGAGGCTTTCTTTGTGGCAGGCTTCTTTGCTGCTTTCTTTGGCGTGCTCTTCTTTGCTGGCTTCTTTTTTGGTGTACTTTTCTTTGCAGTAGGCTTCTTTGCCGTTGGCTTTTTTGCTGCGGCCTTTTTCTTAGGTTTTTCTTTTTTTACCTGACCTAGCTTGAATGATCCAGAAGCACCAGTGCCTTTAGTTTGAATCAAATCGCCTGATGTTACTCCTCGTTTAAGAGCCATTTTCAGATGATGATCTGAGTTTTCAGCAACTTTGTAATTTGCATGAATATATTTTGTAATAGCTTGGCGAGATGAACCACCGCGTTCCTTTAGGGTAGCGATAGCAGCCTTGATCATGTCCACATATTTAGGGTGATCAGCTGTCTTCTTTGCAGCAGGTTTCTTCTTGGGTGCGATTTTCTTTGGAGAAGCTGCTTCACTCATTTTTAATGTTTTCTTACAACAATCCAACGATAAACGATGCTTGTTATCACAGTAGAAGTATACTAAACATTACCGTGTAAATGAGATATAATTTAAGACGGTGCGAAGTATGCGGACGTAAAAGTACCACTCCCGGGAATTGATTTGGCGCGAAAACAGAAATGTGTGTTTCTGTACATCGTATAATGTCCGTTTTGGGAGCCGCGACTATGCGAAAGCATGTTAATTTTTATTTGTAGCACGACGCAATAGTCTGAAAGAGAAGCTGCTGGAGTTTGAGGTCTTCAGCATTACATCTACTCTGTTAATTTGGGCTTCTTCCGCGCCCGTGTTAGGATTTTCATAAAGCGTTCTTTGGTTTGCGTTGCGTATGTCGGCCTACATCATCGACACGGCCTGTTTCCGGCTATTAGGAGCAATTCATATATTGGGCACTGCGTTTCGACTTTTTTATTAGACCACAGTAAAAAAATTCACTCACAGAAGTCCCTTTCTTTCATGGCTACAAACACGAAGAATTCTGTCGTAAGTAAAACGAATGCGCAAGCCAAAATAACGATGGGGCGAAGTCATAAGCATCGCCCTGTGGCCCAATGGATAAGGCATCTGACTACGAATCAGGGGATTCCAGGTTCGACTCCTGGCAGGGTCGCACTGTCGCATTTCGGCTGCATGGTCTACTGTGTAACGCGCGCGCACGTTCTGGCGTAATGCGTTGATAAACGGAATGTACGCAGTCATATTGGAAAGTAATATCACGCACTTAGTATCGTCGCCTTTGTTAGCATTCATGTAAGTTACCATCCACTCGCTACAGTCGCTCTCCATCCTACGGCTAAATCAACAGCCGTGATTTTTACTATGTCGCCGTCCATCCGTACGCGGTGACAGTTGTAAGCTTTACAGTAACGTGACATGCTCCACAAGCAGTTACGGTGTGTGGACGATGCCTATCATGGCAACGCTTGTTCTTTATCGCTTCTCGGCCTAATGGCTAAGATCAAGTGTAGTATCTGTTCTTATCAGTTTAATATCTGGTAGGCCATTCTCTGAATGGTCAGTATATTAATCTGATTTTTGGCCTTGGGTCATGGAGGTGGATTCATTCACGCCGTGACCACGGGTTGCCTTGGTGTTGCACTATTACCGATGGCGGCCCACATAAGCAATAAAAGAATAATAGCAGTCCTCTTTCCGACGGCACTCTGCATAGTCTACGGCGGGAACAAAACGCGTACACTGGGGGAGAATACAGCCTATGCCCCGCGACACGGCAGTTTATAACACACTCAAGCCACAAGCATTAACAAACTTTGAAGGGTACCCTCATGCTACGGTGCAGTTCCAACTCATACTTACCTGACGGGGAAGTAAAGACTGATCAATGAGGGTTTTCTTCCAGAGTGAGGCTCTTGCATTGCACTACGCTTGGGCTGACCTCTGCGATTACTGCAAACGTCAGTAACTCGACCGTACAATTTCTGGTAGTGGGGGCCTGCGTCCGCGCTCGCCCCCTCCTTAAGTCAAAATGAATGAGCTTAGAAAAGTTGCGCGGCCAAATGTCGGTGGTGACTTAAACGCTAAGGTAAAACCTCGCTTGGCTGTTACGAAACGTGATTGCGATATAAGTCCTCGGAAGGCGGCGGAATTTTATTTTATTTGCCATTCCGTCAGGGTTATTGGATGATCGGCAATAGATCGAGTTTGTATGCATTTGAAAGCTCTTTTTTCTCGTACTATCACCTGAAAATGTCGTAGGAAAATGTCATAGGAAACACTTTCAACAACCGCCACGTTCCTTAATTGTTATAACAAGAAATATATCACAGCACCATTGAAATGAAAAGGCAACAAATGAAAATGAAAAGCCTACGACACCGGGAGTTCCCAGGCGGTCCCCCATCCAAGTACTATCCCGGCCCGACGATGCTTAACTTCCGTGATCAGACGAGAACGGGTGTGTTCATCGTGGTATGGCCGTAGACATTAGTAGGGGCAAATACGTGCAATTTATTTTGACGTTGTGATCAAATTTTTTTATTTAATTTCTTTGAGTTACTTAGGACAAGGCGTATGCATGGATTATCTATTAGACTTTAAGGTTATAGTTTTGTGAAAAAAACAATGTTTTTTTAAAGATGTGTGGCTATAAAAATAGCCGTTGTTTTCTGAGTGTAGCGGTTTACTTCTTCTGTCCTTTGTCGTTCTTCTTTGGGAGTAAGACAGCTTGAATGTTTGGCAAAACACCACCAGCTGCAATGGTTACACCGCTCAAAAGTTTGTTTAATTCTTCATCATTACGAACAGCCAATTGTAAATGTCTTGGAATAATCCTAGCTTTTTTGTTGTCTCTTGCTGCGTTACCAGCCAACTCCAATATCTCAGCAGATAAATATTCCAAGACGGCTGCTAAGTAAACTGGTGCTCCAGATCCAATTCGGTTAGCATAGTGCCCTCTACGAAGGAATCTATGCACTCTACCGACTGGAAATTGAAGTCCAGCTCTTGAGGATCTTGTCTTGGCTTTAGCCTTAGCTTTTCCACCTTTTCCACGTCCAGACATAACTGCGATTTGATTTGTAAGTTAATACAAAAACGTACGAATATTTAACGTAAGTGTTAACGAAATAAACTTTACTCGTTTTTTCATCATAAAAATAGGATCGAAATCATGTTTTTTTAACCAATCATAATTAAGTATTAAACAAAAGATTTTTTTTTTAACCAATTAAATTGCGTATCGGCGTTTTCGGATCGAATTCGATCCGATTTTTTTACTTATAAACAAAAAGTTTTGACTTGCAGTTTAATGCTTATTTACAAGTTAAGTAGCAAAAATTTTTAACCATGTCTGACGCAGCAGCTAAAGGAGGAAAACAGGCACCTAAAGTAGCCAAGAAAGGTGAAAAAAGAGCCGGCAAAAAAGGAGGAAAGATTGGTGGAACTGGTGAAAAGAAACGCAAGAGAAAGAGAAAGGAAAGTTATGCTATTTACATCTACAATGTTTTGAAACAAGTTCACCCAGATGTCGGAGTTTCAAGCAAAGCTATGAGCATCATGAACTCATTTGTCAACGACATCTTTGAGCGCATTGCTTCCGAAGCTTCGCGTTTGGCTCTTCAAAACAAAAAGTCGACCATCTCTTCTCGTGAAATTCAAACCGCAGTACGTCTTCTCTTGCCTGGAGAACTTGCAAAACACGCAGTCAGTGAAGGAACAAAAGCCGTCACAAAATACACAAGCAGCAAGTAAACCAACGTCTACCAAACACAAACGGTCTTTTTTAAGACCACACATCTTTAAAAAAACATTTACTTGGCGTCACTACAAGTTAACCGAAGTTAATAAAACTTCTAAATAATGTGCTTAAGAACACTAGCCTACATTTAAAATACTTCCCCATGTGTGTGTGTGGATTAGCTTCACTTTTCATACGTATTATTAGCTGTACTTGCAGAAAAGACAAGTACATTGATCCATGTTATTGCTTACATTTAACTTAACCCAGCTTTTCACGGAAACACTCCCAGGCAAATTAACCCTACAAAGTATTTCTAAATTTTTTTTGTGTCATATATGACATAGTATCGTATAGCAATAAATGTAACTGTGACAAGACTTTACACATTGTGTAATTTGGAAGCGTGCACAAAGTAATGTTTTAAAAGATTTGTGGCTATAAAAATAGCCGTTTTTGTTGAGCAATGACAACGCTTAACCTCCGAATCCGTAAAGAGTTCTTCCTTGACGTTTTAAGGCATAAACAACATCCATAGCGGTAACGGTCTTGCGTTTAGCGTGCTCTGTGTAGGTTACAGCATCACGAATAACATTCTCTAAGAAAACCTTCAGTACACCTCTGGTTTCCTCATAGATAAGGCCAGAGATACGTTTGACACCACCTCGTCGAGCAAGACGTCGAATAGCAGGTTTTGTGATTCCCTGAATGTTATCACGAAGAATTTTTCGGTGACGTTTAGCACCTCCTTTTCCCAATCCTTTACCTCCTTTTCCGCGTCCAGACATATTGATATAGTTGCGT
This sequence comes from Hydractinia symbiolongicarpus, assembly GCF_029227915.1. NCBI lineage: Eukaryota > Metazoa > Cnidaria > Hydrozoa > Anthoathecata > Hydractiniidae > Hydractinia > Hydractinia symbiolongicarpus. Next base: position 7,369,082 of record NC_079883.1, on the reverse strand, counting down.
ACAGAACGAGTACAAAAACAACGTTTGAGTTAACAGAATTCAGACAGCTTTAAAAAGAGGCCATAAAATTACCTACTGCTCGTGGAAACACCCTAATTAACCAATAGAGTTGCGTCATTACAAAATGTTCCGAACATTTTGTACATTTTTTTAAGTAAAACTGTAGTTTTTTTAAAAATTCGTGGTCTTAATGTTTCAGTAAGGCAATAAATTTGGCATCGTTGGAATTCGCCAAACCTTCTGCTACTTACTAAAAAAAAAAAAAGTCAAAAGCTTTTGTGTATCAGAAGATACAGCCGTTTTCCCGTAGCCAAAAAACACAGATTTTATAAAAATGTTAAAGTAATGAGCGTAATGTCATTATGCAGCCAATCAGAAATTACTTTCTTAGCACCAATCAAATGGTTTGTTTTGAACCTTAGCTGTCAATCAATATGAGAAATAAAACTTTGGCGCGATAGTGCATTTTAGACCGTCTTGTGTATCCGTACTACATCGACTTCTTAAAATATGGCTCGTACAAAGCAAACTGCACGTAAATCTACTGGAGGAAAGGCTCCACGAAAACAACTCGCCACTAAAGCTGCGAGGAAAAGCGCACCAGCTACTGGAGGAGTGAAAAAACCACATCGTTACAGACCTGGTACAGTTGCTCTCAGAGAAATCAGAAGATACCAGAAGTCAACCGAGCTCTTGATCCGCAAGTTGCCTTTCCAGCGTCTTGTGCGAGAAATTGCTCAGGACTTCAAAACAGATCTGCGATTCCAGAGCACAGCCGTTATGGCTCTGCAAGAGGCTTCTGAAGCGTACCTTGTTGGCTTGTTCGAGGATACTAACTTGTGTGCCATTCACGCAAAACGAGTTACAATCATGCCTAAAGACATCCAGTTGGCAAGAAGAATTCGTGGGGAACGTGCCTAAGCATCTTACCAAACAAAAAACGGCTATTTTTATAGCCACACATCCATAAAAAATATTACGGCTAGCTTTTTATATCAAACTTTGTTCTGCTTTCTGTTTAAATTTTATGCTACATAAAAATTTTATGCTACATAAAGTTTGACAATGTTAAAAATATGAAGGGCAAGAAAAGTAAAAGCAAGAAAATAAGAAATTTAAAAACGAAAATACTTAAACTTAGGGAATCTAATCTTAAAATTACTCTTTTTTAACTGTTTAAGTGACTTAAACAAGTTTAACTTTGTACCAAGATAATGTTTTTTTGTAAATGTGTGGCTATAAAAATAGCCGTTTGTTAATGTAATAGCCAGATACACACAAATTATTTTTTTGCGGTCTTCTTTGCTGCCTTTTTGGGAGTCTTTTTGACCTTCTTTGCTGCAGGTTTTTTAGCAACAGGCTTCTTTGTGGGTTTCTTAGCTGCTGGTTTCTTAGCCGAGGCTTTCTTTGTGGCAGGCTTCTTTGCTGCTTTCTTTGGCGTGCTCTTCTTTGCTGGCTTCTTTTTTGGTGTACTTTTCTTTGCAGTAGGCTTCTTTGCCGTTGGCTTTTTTGCTGCGGCCTTTTTCTTAGGTTTTTCTTTTTTTACCTGACCTAGCTTGAATGATCCAGAAGCACCAGTGCCTTTAGTTTGAATCAAATCGCCTGATGTTACTCCTCGTTTAAGAGCCATTTTCAGATGATGATCTGAGTTTTCAGCAACTTTGTAATTTGCATGAATATATTTTGTAATAGCTTGGCGAGATGAACCACCGCGTTCCTTTAGGGTAGCGATAGCAGCCTTGATCATGTCCACATATTTAGGGTGATCAGCTGTCTTCTTTGCAGCAGGTTTCTTCTTGGGTGCGATTTTCTTTGGAGAAGCTGCTTCACTCATTTTTAATGTTTTCTTACAACAATCCAACGATAAACGATGCTTGTTATCACAGTAGAAGTATACTAAACATTACCGTGTAAATGAGATATAATTTAAGACGGTGCGAAGTATGCGGACGTAAAAGTACCACTCCCGGGAATTGATTTGGCGCGAAAACAGAAATGTGTGTTTCTGTACATCGTATAATGTCCGTTTTGGGAGCCGCGACTATGCGAAAGCATGTTAATTTTTATTTGTAGCACGACGCAATAGTCTGAAAGAGAAGCTGCTGGAGTTTGAGGTCTTCAGCATTACATCTACTCTGTTAATTTGGGCTTCTTCCGCGCCCGTGTTAGGATTTTCATAAAGCGTTCTTTGGTTTGCGTTGCGTATGTCGGCCTACATCATCGACACGGCCTGTTTCCGGCTATTAGGAGCAATTCATATATTGGGCACTGCGTTTCGACTTTTTTATTAGACCACAGTAAAAAAATTCACTCACAGAAGTCCCTTTCTTTCATGGCTACAAACACGAAGAATTCTGTCGTAAGTAAAACGAATGCGCAAGCCAAAATAACGATGGGGCGAAGTCATAAGCATCGCCCTGTGGCCCAATGGATAAGGCATCTGACTACGAATCAGGGGATTCCAGGTTCGACTCCTGGCAGGGTCGCACTGTCGCATTTCGGCTGCATGGTCTACTGTGTAACGCGCGCGCACGTTCTGGCGTAATGCGTTGATAAACGGAATGTACGCAGTCATATTGGAAAGTAATATCACGCACTTAGTATCGTCGCCTTTGTTAGCATTCATGTAAGTTACCATCCACTCGCTACAGTCGCTCTCCATCCTACGGCTAAATCAACAGCCGTGATTTTTACTATGTCGCCGTCCATCCGTACGCGGTGACAGTTGTAAGCTTTACAGTAACGTGACATGCTCCACAAGCAGTTACGGTGTGTGGACGATGCCTATCATGGCAACGCTTGTTCTTTATCGCTTCTCGGCCTAATGGCTAAGATCAAGTGTAGTATCTGTTCTTATCAGTTTAATATCTGGTAGGCCATTCTCTGAATGGTCAGTATATTAATCTGATTTTTGGCCTTGGGTCATGGAGGTGGATTCATTCACGCCGTGACCACGGGTTGCCTTGGTGTTGCACTATTACCGATGGCGGCCCACATAAGCAATAAAAGAATAATAGCAGTCCTCTTTCCGACGGCACTCTGCATAGTCTACGGCGGGAACAAAACGCGTACACTGGGGGAGAATACAGCCTATGCCCCGCGACACGGCAGTTTATAACACACTCAAGCCACAAGCATTAACAAACTTTGAAGGGTACCCTCATGCTACGGTGCAGTTCCAACTCATACTTACCTGACGGGGAAGTAAAGACTGATCAATGAGGGTTTTCTTCCAGAGTGAGGCTCTTGCATTGCACTACGCTTGGGCTGACCTCTGCGATTACTGCAAACGTCAGTAACTCGACCGTACAATTTCTGGTAGTGGGGGCCTGCGTCCGCGCTCGCCCCCTCCTTAAGTCAAAATGAATGAGCTTAGAAAAGTTGCGCGGCCAAATGTCGGTGGTGACTTAAACGCTAAGGTAAAACCTCGCTTGGCTGTTACGAAACGTGATTGCGATATAAGTCCTCGGAAGGCGGCGGAATTTTATTTTATTTGCCATTCCGTCAGGGTTATTGGATGATCGGCAATAGATCGAGTTTGTATGCATTTGAAAGCTCTTTTTTCTCGTACTATCACCTGAAAATGTCGTAGGAAAATGTCATAGGAAACACTTTCAACAACCGCCACGTTCCTTAATTGTTATAACAAGAAATATATCACAGCACCATTGAAATGAAAAGGCAACAAATGAAAATGAAAAGCCTACGACACCGGGAGTTCCCAGGCGGTCCCCCATCCAAGTACTATCCCGGCCCGACGATGCTTAACTTCCGTGATCAGACGAGAACGGGTGTGTTCATCGTGGTATGGCCGTAGACATTAGTAGGGGCAAATACGTGCAATTTATTTTGACGTTGTGATCAAATTTTTTTATTTAATTTCTTTGAGTTACTTAGGACAAGGCGTATGCATGGATTATCTATTAGACTTTAAGGTTATAGTTTTGTGAAAAAAACAATGTTTTTTTAAAGATGTGTGGCTATAAAAATAGCCGTTGTTTTCTGAGTGTAGCGGTTTACTTCTTCTGTCCTTTGTCGTTCTTCTTTGGGAGTAAGACAGCTTGAATGTTTGGCAAAACACCACCAGCTGCAATGGTTACACCGCTCAAAAGTTTGTTTAATTCTTCATCATTACGAACAGCCAATTGTAAATGTCTTGGAATAATCCTAGCTTTTTTGTTGTCTCTTGCTGCGTTACCAGCCAACTCCAATATCTCAGCAGATAAATATTCCAAGACGGCTGCTAAGTAAACTGGTGCTCCAGATCCAATTCGGTTAGCATAGTGCCCTCTACGAAGGAATCTATGCACTCTACCGACTGGAAATTGAAGTCCAGCTCTTGAGGATCTTGTCTTGGCTTTAGCCTTAGCTTTTCCACCTTTTCCACGTCCAGACATAACTGCGATTTGATTTGTAAGTTAATACAAAAACGTACGAATATTTAACGTAAGTGTTAACGAAATAAACTTTACTCGTTTTTTCATCATAAAAATAGGATCGAAATCATGTTTTTTTAACCAATCATAATTAAGTATTAAACAAAAGATTTTTTTTTTAACCAATTAAATTGCGTATCGGCGTTTTCGGATCGAATTCGATCCGATTTTTTTACTTATAAACAAAAAGTTTTGACTTGCAGTTTAATGCTTATTTACAAGTTAAGTAGCAAAAATTTTTAACCATGTCTGACGCAGCAGCTAAAGGAGGAAAACAGGCACCTAAAGTAGCCAAGAAAGGTGAAAAAAGAGCCGGCAAAAAAGGAGGAAAGATTGGTGGAACTGGTGAAAAGAAACGCAAGAGAAAGAGAAAGGAAAGTTATGCTATTTACATCTACAATGTTTTGAAACAAGTTCACCCAGATGTCGGAGTTTCAAGCAAAGCTATGAGCATCATGAACTCATTTGTCAACGACATCTTTGAGCGCATTGCTTCCGAAGCTTCGCGTTTGGCTCTTCAAAACAAAAAGTCGACCATCTCTTCTCGTGAAATTCAAACCGCAGTACGTCTTCTCTTGCCTGGAGAACTTGCAAAACACGCAGTAAGTGAAGGAACAAAAGCCGTCACAAAATACACAAGCAGCAAGTAAACCAACGTCTACCAAACACAAACGGTCTTTTTTAAGACCACACATCTTTAAAAAAACATTTACTTGGCGTCACTACAAGTTAACCGAAGTTAATAAAACTTCTAAATAATGTGCTTAAGAACACTAGCCTACATTTAAAATACTTCCCCATGTGTGTGTGTGGATTAGCTTCACTTTTCATACGTATTATTAGCTGTACTTGCAGAAAAGACAAGTACATTGATCCATGTTATTGCTTACATTTAACTTAACCCAGCTTTTCACGGAAACACTCCCAGGCAAATTAACCCTACAAAGTATTTCTAAATTTTTTTTGTGTCATATATGACATAGTATCGTATAGCAATAAATGTAACTGTGACAAGACTTTACACATTGTGTAATTTGGAAGCGTGCACAAAGTAATGTTTTAAAAGATTTGTGGCTATAAAAATAGCCGTTTTTGTTGAGCAATGACAACGCTTAACCTCCGAATCCGTAAAGAGTTCTTCCTTGACGTTTTAAGGCATAAACAACATCCATAGCGGTAACGGTCTTGCGTTTAGCGTGCTCTGTGTAGGTTACAGCATCACGAATAACATTCTCTAAGAAAACCTTCAGTACACCTCTGGTTTCCTCATAGATAAGGCCAGAGATACGTTTGACACCACCTCGTCGAGCAAGACGTCGAATAGCAGGTTTTGTGATTCCCTGAATGTTATCACGAAGAATTTTTCGGTGACGTTTAGCACCTCCTTTTCCCAATCCTTTACCTCCTTTTCCGCGTCCAGACATATTGATATAGTTGCGTACAGAACGAGTACAAAAACAACGTTTGAGTTAACAGAATTCAGACAGCTTTAAAAAGAGGCCATAAAATTACCTACTGCTCGTGGAAACACCCTAATTAACCAATAGAGTTGCGTCATTACAAAATGTTCCGAACATTTTGTACATTTTTTTAAGTAAAACTGTAGTTTTTTTAAAAATTCGTGGTCTTAATGTTTCAGTAAGGCAATAAATTTGGCATCGTTGGAATTCGCCAAACCTTCTGCTACTTACTAAAAAAAAAAAAAGTCAAAAGCTTTTGTGTATCAGAAGATACAGCCGTTTTCCCGTAGCCAAAAAACACAGATTTTATAAAAATGTTAAAGTAATGAGCGTAATGTCATTATGCAGCCAATCAGAAATTACTTTCTTAGCACCAATCAAATGGTTTGTTTTGAACCTTAGCTGTCAATCAATATGAGAAATAAAACTTTGGCGCGATAGTGCATTTTAGACCGTCTTGTGTATCCGTACTACATCGACTTCTTAAAATATGGCTCGTACAAAGCAAACTGCACGTAAATCTACTGGAGGAAAGGCTCCACGAAAACAACTCGCCACTAAAGCTGCGAGGAAAAGCGCACCAGCTACTGGAGGAGTGAAAAAACCACATCGTTACAGACCTGGTACAGTTGCTCTCAGAGAAATCAGAAGATACCAGAAGTCAACCGAGCTCTTGATCCGCAAGTTGCCTTTCCAGCGTCTTGTGCGAGAAATTGCTCAGGACTTCAAAACAGATCTGCGATTCCAGAGCACAGCCGTTATGGCTCTGCAAGAGGCTTCTGAAGCGTACCTTGTTGGCTTGTTCGAGGATACTAACTTGTGTGCCATTCACGCAAAACGAGTTACAATCATGCCTAAAGACATCCAGTTGGCAAGAAGAATTCGTGGGGAACGTGCCTAAGCATCTTACCAAACAAAAAACGGCTATTTTTATAGCCACACATCCATAAAAAATATTACGGCTAGCTTTTTATATCAAACTTTGTTCTGCTTTCTGTTTAAATTTTATGCTACATAAAAATTTTATGCTACATAAAGTTTGACAATGTTAAAAATATGAAGGGCAAGAAAAGTAAAAGCAAGAAAATAAGAAATTTAAAAACGAAAATACTTAAACTTAGGGAATCTAATCTTAAAATTACTCTTTTTTAACTGTTTAAGTGACTTAAACAAGTTTAACTTTGTACCAAGATAATGTTTTTTTGTAAATGTGTGGCTATAAAAATAGCCGTTTGTTAATGTAATAGCCAGATACACACAAATTATTTTTTTGCGGTCTTCTTTGCTGCCTTTTTGGGAGTCTTTTTGACCTTCTTTGCTGCAGGTTTTTTAGCAACAGGCTTCTTTGTGGGTTTCTTAGCTGCTGGTTTCTTAGCCGAGGCTTTCTTTGTGGCAGGCTTCTTTGCTGCTTTCTTTGGCGTGCTCTTCTTTGCTGGCTTCTTTTTTGGTGTACTTTTCTTTGCAGTAGGCTTCTTTGCCGTTGGCTTTTTTGCTGCGGCCTTTTTCTTAGGTTTTTCTTTTTTTACCTGACCTAGCTTGAATGATCCAGAAGCACCAGTGCCTTTAGTTTGAATCAAATCGCCTGATGTTACTCCTCGTTTAAGAGCCATTTTCAGATGATGATCTGAGTTTTCAGCAACTTTGTAATTTGCATGAATATATTTTGTAATAGCTTGGCGAGATGAACCACCGCGTTCCTTTAGGGTAGCGATAGCAGCCTTGATCATGTCCACATATTTAGGGTGATCAGCTGTCTTCTTTGCAGCAGGTTTCTTCTTGGGTGCGATTTTCTTTGGAGAAGCTGCTTCACTCATTTTTAATGTTTTCTTACAACAATCCAACGATAAACGATGCTTGTTATCACAGTAGAAGTATACTAAACATTACCGTGTAAATGAGATATAATTTAAGACGGTGCGAAGTATGCGGACGTAAAAGTACCACTCCCGGGAATTGATTTGGCGCGAAAACAGAAATGTGTGTTTCTGTACATCGTATAATGTCCGTTTTGGGAGCCGCGACTATGCGAAAGCATGTTAATTTTTATTTGTAGCACGACGCAATAGTCTGAAAGAGAAGCTGCTGGAGTTTGAGGTCTTCAGCATTACATCTACTCTGTTAATTTGGGCTTCTTCCGCGCCCGTGTTAGGATTTTCATAAAGCGTTCTTTGGTTTGCGTTGCGTATGTCGGCCTACATCATCGACACGGCCTGTTTCCGGCTATTAGGAGCAATTCATATATTGGGCACTGCGTTTCGACTTTTTTATTAGACCACAGTAAAAAAATTCACTCACAGAAGTCCCTTTCTTTCATGGCTACAAACACGAAGAATTCTGTCGTAAGTAAAACGAATGCGCAAGCCAAAATAACGATGGGGCGAAGTCATAAGCATCGCCCTGTGGCCCAATGGATAAGGCATCTGACTACGAATCAGGGGATTCCAGGTTCGACTCCTGGCAGGGTCGCACTGTCGCATTTCGGCTGCATGGTCTACTGTGTAACGCGCGCGCACGTTCTGGCGTAATGCGTTGATAAACGGAATGTACGCAGTCATATTGGAAAGTAATATCACGCACTTAGTATCGTCGCCTTTGTTAGCATTCATGTAAGTTACCATCCACTCGCTACAGTCGCTCTCCATCCTACGGCTAAATCAACAGCCGTGATTTTTACTATGTCGCCGTCCATCCGTACGCGGTGACAGTTGTAAGCTTTACAGTAACGTGACATGCTCCACAAGCAGTTACGGTGTGTGGACGATGCCTATCATGGCAACGCTTGTTCTTTATCGCTTCTCGGCCTAATGGCTAAGATCAAGTGTAGTATCTGTTCTTATCAGTTTAATATCTGGTAGGCCATTCTCTGAATGGTCAGTATATTAATCTGATTTTTGGCCTTGGGTCATGGAGGTGGATTCATTCACGCCGTGACCACGGGTTGCCTTGGTGTTGCACTATTACCGATGGCGGCCCACATAAGCAATAAAAGAATAATAGCAGTCCTCTTTCCGACGGCACTCTGCATAGTCTACGGCGGGAACAAAACGCGTACACTGGGGGAGAATACAGCCTATGCCCCGCGACACGGCAGTTTATAACACACTCAAGCCACAAGCATTAACAAACTTTGAAGGGTACCCTCATGCTACGGTGCAGTTCCAACTCATACTTACCTGACGGGGAAGTAAAGACTGATCAATGAGGGTTTTCTTCCAGAGTGAGGCTCTTGCATTGCACTACGCTTGGGCTGACCTCTGCGATTACTGCAAACGTCAGTAACTCGACCGTACAATTTCTGGTAGTGGGGGCCTGCGTCCGCGCTCGCCCCCTCCTTAAGTCAAAATGAATGAGCTTAGAAAAGTTGCGCGGCCAAATGTCGGTGGTGACTTAAACGCTAAGGTAAAACCTCGCTTGGCTGTTACGAAACGTGATTGCGATATAAGTCCTCGGAAGGCGGCGGAATTTTATTTTATTTGCCATTCCGTCAGGGTTATTGGATGATCGGCAATAGATCGAGTTTGTATGCATTTGAAAGCTCTTTTTTCTCGTACTATCACCTGAAAATGTCGTAGGAAAATGTCATAGGAAACACTTTCAACAACCGCCACGTTCCTTAATTGTTATAACAAGAAATATATCACAGCACCATTGAAATGAAAAGGCAACAAATGAAAATGAAAAGCCTACGACACCGGGAGTTCCCAGGCGGTCCCCCATCCAAGTACTATCCCGGCCCGACGATGCTTAACTTCCGTGATCAGACGAGAACGGGTGTGTTCATCGTGGTATGGCCGTAGACATTAGTAGGGGCAAATACGTGCAATTTATTTTGACGTTGTGATCAAATTTTTTTATTTAATTTCTTTGAGTTACTTAGGACAAGGCGTATGCATGGATTATCTATTAGACTTTAAGGTTATAGTTTTGTGAAAAAAACAATGTTTTTTTAAAGATGTGTGGCTATAAAAATAGCCGTTGTTTTCTGAGTGTAGCGGTTTACTTCTTCTGTCCTTTGTCGTTCTTCTTTGGGAGTAAGACAGCTTGAATGTTTGGCAAAACACCACCAGCTGCAATGGTTACACCGCTCAAAAGTTTGTTTAATTCTTCATCATTACGAACAGCCAATTGTAAATGTCTTGGAATAATCCTAGCTTTTTTGTTGTCTCTTGCTGCGTTACCAGCCAACTCCAATATCTCAGCAGATAAATATTCCAAGACGGCTGCTAAGTAAACTGGTGCTCCAGATCCAATTCGGTTAGCATAGTGCCCTCTACGAAGGAATCTATGCACTCTACCGACTGGAAATTGAAGTCCAGCTCTTGAGGATCTTGTCTTGGCTTTAGCCTTAGCTTTTCCACCTTTTCCACGTCCAGACATAACTGCGATTTGATTTGTAAGTTAATACAAAAACGTACGAATATTTAACGTAAGTGTTAACGAAATAAACTTTACTCGTTTTTTCATCATAAAAATAGGATCGAAATCATGTTTTTTTAACCAATCATAATTAAGTATTAAACAAAAGATTTTTTTTTTAACCAATTAAATTGCGTATCGGCGTTTTCGGATCGAATTCGATCCGATTTTTTTACTTATAAACAAAAAGTTTTGACTTGCAGTTTAATGCTTATTTACAAGTTAAGTAGCAAAAATTTTTAACCATGTCTGACGCAGCAGCTAAAGGAGGAAAACAGGCACCTAAAGTAGCCAAGAAAGGTGAAAAAAGAGCCGGCAAAAAAGGAGGAAAGATTGGTGGAACTGGTGAAAAGAAACGCAAGAGAAAGAGAAAGGAAAGTTATGCTATTTACATCTACAATGTTTTGAAACAAGTTCACCCAGATGTCGGAGTTTCAAGCAAAGCTATGAGCATCATGAACTCATTTGTCAACGACATCTTTGAGCGCATTGCTTCCGAAGCTTCGCGTTTGGCTCTTCAAAACAAAAAGTCGACCATCTCTTCTCGTGAAATTCAAACCGCAGTACGTCTTCTCTTGCCTGGAGAACTTGCAAAACACGCAGTCAGTGAAGGAACAAAAGCCGTCACAAAATACACAAGCAGCAAGTAAACCAACGTCTACCAAACACAAACGGTCTTTTTTAAGACCACACATCTTTAAAAAAACATTTACTTGGCGTCACTACAAGTTAACCGAAGTTAATAAAACTTCTAAATAATGTGCTTAAGAACACTAGCCTACATTTAAAATACTTCCCCATGTGTGTGTGTGGATTAGCTTCACTTTTCATACGTATTATTAGCTGTACTTGCAGAAAAGACAAGTACATTGATCCATGCTATTGCTTACATTTAACTTAACCCAGCTTTTCACGGAAACACTCCCAGGCAAATTAACCCTACAAAGTATTTCTAAATTTTTTTTGTGTCATATATGACATAGTATCGTATAGCAATAAATGTAACTGTGACAAGACTTTACACATTGTGTAATTTGGAAGCGTGCACAAAGTAATGTTTTAAAAGATTTGTGGCTATAAAAATAGCCGTTTTTGTTGAGCAATGACAACGCTTAACCTCCGAATCCGTAAAGAGTTCTTCCTTGACGTTTTAAGGCATAAACAACATCCATAGCGGTAACGGTCTTGCGTTTAGCGTGCTCTGTGTAGGTTACAGCATCACGAATAACATTCTCTAAGAAAACCTTCAGTACACCTCTGGTTTCCTCATAGATAAGGCCAGAGATACGTTTGACACCACCTCGTCGAGCAAGACGTCGAATAGCAGGTTTTGTGATTCCCTGAATGTTATCACGAAGAATTTTTCGGTGACGTTTAGCACCTCCTTTTCCCAATCCTTTACCTCCTTTTCCGCGTCCAGACATATTGATATAGTTGCGTACAGAACGAGTACAAAAACAACGTTTGAGTTAACAGAATTCAGACAGCTTTAAAAAGAGGCCATAAAATTACCTACTGCTCGTGGAAACACCCTAATTAACCAATAGAGTTGCGTCATTACAAAATGTTCCGAACATTTTGTACATTTTTTTAAGTAAAACTGTAGTTTTTTTAAAAATTCGTGGTCTTAATGTTTCAGTAAGGCAATAAATTTGGCATCGTTGGAATTCGCCAAACCTTCTGCTACTTACTAAAAAAAAAAAAAGTCAAAAGCTTTTGTGTATCAGAAGATACAGCCGTTTTCCCGTAGCCAAAAAACACAGATTTTATAAAAATGTTAAAGTAATGAGCGTAATGTCATTATGCAGCCAATCAGAAATTACTTTCTTAGCACCAATCAAATGGTTTGTTTTGAACCTTAGCTGTCAATCAATATGAGAAATAAAACTTTGGCGCGATAGTGCATTTTAGACCGTCTTGTGTATCCGTACTACATCGACTTCTTAAAATATGGCTCGTACAAAGCAAACTGCACGTAAATCTACTGGAGGAAAGGCTCCACGAAAACAACTCGCCACTAAAGCTGCGAGGAAAAGCGCACCAGCTACTGGAGGAGTGAAAAAACCACATCGTTACAGACCTGGTACAGTTGCTCTCAGAGAAATCAGAAGATACCAGAAGTCAACCGAGCTCTTGATCCGCAAGTTGCCTTTCCAGCGTCTTGTGCGAGAAATTGCTCAGGACTTCAAAACAGATCTGCGATTCCAGAGCACAGCCGTTATGGCTCTGCAAGAGGCTTCTGAAGCGTACCTTGTTGGCTTGTTCGAGGATACTAACTTGTGTGCCATTCACGCAAAACGAGTTACAATCATGCCTAAAGACATCCAGTTGGCAAGAAGAATTCGTGGGGAACGTGCCTAAGCATCTTACCAAACAAAAAACGGCTATTTTTATAGCCACACATCCATAAAAAATATTACGGCTAGCTTTTTATATCAAACTTTGTTCTGCTTTCTGTTTAAATTTTATGCTACATAAAAATTTTATGCTACATAAAGTTTGACAATGTTAAAAATATGAAGGGCAAGAAAAGTAAAAGCAAGAAAATAAGAAATTTAAAAACGAAAATACTTAAACTTAGGGAATCTAATCTTAAAATTACTCTTTTTTAACTGTTTAAGTGACTTAAACAAGTTTAACTTTGTACCAAGATAATGTTTTTTTGTAAATGTGTGGCTATAAAAATAGCCGTTTGTTAATGTAATAGCCAGATACACACAAATTATTTTTTTGCGGTCTTCTTTGCTGCCTTTTTGGGAGTCTTTTTGACCTTCTTTGCTGCAGGTTTTTTAGCAACAGGCTTCTTTGTGGGTTTCTTAGCTGCTGGTTTCTTAGCCGAGGCTTTCTTTGTGGCAGGCTTCTTTGCTGCTTTCTTTGGCGTGCTCTTCTTTGCTGGCTTCTTTTTTGGTGTACTTTTCTTTGCAGTAGGCTTCTTTGCCGTTGGCTTTTTTGCTGCGGCCTTTTTCTTAGGTTTTTCTTTTTTTACCTGATCTAGCTTGAATGATCCAGAAGCACCAGTGCCTTTAGTTTGAATCAAATCGCCTGATGTTACTCCTCGTTTAAGAGCCATTTTCAGATGATGATCTGAGTTTTCAGCAACTTTGTAATTTGCATGAATATATTTTGTAATAGCTTGGCGAGATGAACCACCGCGTTCCTTTAGGGTAGCGATAGCAGCCTTGATCATGTCCACATATTTAGGGTGATCAGCTGTCTTCTTTGCAGCAGGTTTCTTCTTGGGTGCGATTTTCTTTGGAGAAGCTGCTTCACTCATTTTTAATGTTTTCTTACAACAATCCAACGATAAACGATGCTTGTTATCACAGTAGAAGTATACTAAACATTACCGTGTAAATGAGATATAATTTAAGACGGTGCGAAGTATGCGGACGTAAAAGTACCACTCCCGGGAATTGATTTGGCGCGAAAACAGAAATGTGTGTTTCTGTACATCGTATAATGTCCGTTTTGGGAGCCGCGACTATGCGAAAGCATGTTAATTTTTATTTGTAGCACGACGCAATAGTCTGAAAGAGAAGCTGCTGGAGTTTGAGGTCTTCAGCATTACATCTACTCTGTTAATTTGGGCTTCTTCCGCGCCCGTGTTAGGATTTTCATAAAGCGTTCTTTGGTTTGCGTTGCGTATGTCGGCCTACATCATCGACACGGCCTGTTTCCGGCTATTAGGAGCAATTCATATATTGGGCACTGCGTTTCGACTTTTTTATTAGACCACAGTAAAAAAATTCACTCACAGAAGTCCCTTTCTTTCATGGCTACAAACACGAAGAATTCTGTCGTAAGTAAAACGAATGCGCAAGCCAAAATAACGATGGGGCGAAGTCATAAGCATCGCCCTGTGGCCCAATGGATAAGGCATCTGACTACGAATCAGGGGATTCCAGGTTCGACTCCTGGCAGGGTCGCACTGTCGCATTTCGGCTGCATGGTCTACTGTGTAACGCGCGCGCACGTTCTGGCGTAATGCGTTGATAAACGGAATGTACGCAGTCATATTGGAAAGTAATATCACGCACTTAGTATCGTCGCCTTTGTTAGCATTCATGTAAGTTACCATCCACTCGCTACAGTCGCTCTCCATCCTACGGCTAAATCAACAGCCGTGATTTTTACTATGTCGCCGTCCATCCGTACGCGGTGACAGTTGTAAGCTTTACAGTAACGTGACATGCTCCACAAGCAGTTACGGTGTGTGGACGATGCCTATCATGGCAACGCTTGTTCTTTATCGCTTCTCGGCCTAATGGCTAAGATCAAGTGTAGTATCTGTTCTTATCAGTTTAATATCTGGTAGGCCATTCTCTGAATGGTCAGTATATTAATCTGATTTTTGGCCTTGGGTCATGGAGGTGGATTCATTCACGCCGTGACCACGGGTTGCCTTGGTGTTGCACTATTACCGATGGCGGCCCACATAAGCAATAAAAGAATAATAGCAGTCCTCTTTCCGACGGCACTCTGCATAGTCTACGGCGGGAACAAAACGCGTACACTGGGGGAGAATACAGCCTATGCCCCGCGACACGGCAGTTTATAACACACTCAAGCCACAAGCATTAACAAACTTTGAAGGGTACCCTCATGCTACGGTGCAGTTCCAACTCATACTTACCTGACGGGGAAGTAAAGACTGATCAATGAGGGTTTTCTTCCAGAGTGAGGCTCTTGCATTGCACTACGCTTGGGCTGACCTCTGCGATTACTGCAAACGTCAGTAACTCGACCGTACAATTTCTGGTAGTGGGGGCCTGCGTCCGCGCTCGCCCCCTCCTTAAGTCAAAATGAATGAGCTTAGAAAAGTTGCGCGGCCAAATGTCGGTGGTGACTTAAACGCTAAGGTAAAACCTCGCTTGGCTGTTACGAAACGTGATTGCGATATAAGTCCTCGGAAGGCGGCGGAATTTTATTTTATTTGCCATTCCGTCAGGGTTATTGGATGATCGGCAATAGATCGAGTTTGTATGCATTTGAAAGCTCTTTTTTCTCGTACTATCACCTGAAAATGTCGTAGGAAAATGTCATAGGAAACACTTTCAACAACCGCCACGTTCCTTAATTGTTATAACAAGAAATATATCACAGCACCATTGAAATGAAAAGGCAACAAATGAAAATGAAAAGCCTACGACACCGGGAGTTCCCAGGCGGTCCCCCATCCAAGTACTATCCCGGCCCGACGATGCTTAACTTCCGTGATCAGACGAGAACGGGTGTGTTCATCGTGGTATGGCCGTAGACATTAGTAGGGGCAAATACGTGCAATTTATTTTGACGTTGTGATCAAATTTTTTTATTTAATTTCTTTGAGTTACTTAGGACAAGGCGTATGCATGGATTATCTATTAGACTTTAAGGTTATAGTTTTGTGAAAAAAACAATGTTTTTTTAAAGATGTGTGGCTATAAAAATAGCCGTTGTTTTCTGAGTGTAGCGGTTTACTTCTTCTGTCCTTTGTCGTTCTTCTTTGGGAGTAAGACAGCTTGAATGTTTGGCAAAACACCACCAGCTGCAATGGTTACACCGCTCAAAAGTTTGTTTAATTCTTCATCATTACGAACAGCCAATTGTAAATGTCTTGGAATAATCCTAGCTTTTTTGTTGTCTCTTGCTGCGTTACCAGCCAACTCCAATATCTCAGCAGATAAATATTCCAAGACGGCTGCTAAGTAAACTGGTGCTCCAGATCCAATTCGGTTAGCATAGTGCCCTCTACGAAGGAATCTATGCACTCTACCGACTGGAAATTGAAGTCCAGCTCTTGAGGATCTTGTCTTGGCTTTAGCCTTAGCTTTTCCACCTTTTCCACGTCCAGACATAACTGCGATTTGATTTGTAAGTTAATACAAAAACGTACGAATATTTAACGTAAGTGTTAACGAAATAAACTTTACTCGTTTTTTCATCATAAAAATAGGATCGAAATCATGTTTTTTTAACCAATCATAATTAAGTATTAAACAAAAGATTTTTTTTTTAACCAATTAAATTGCGTATCGGCGTTTTCGGATCGAATTCGATCCGATTTTTTTACTTATAAACAAAAAGTTTTGACTTGCAGTTTAATGCTTATTTACAAGTTAAGTAGCAAAAATTTTTAACCATGTCTGACGCAGCAGCTAAAGGAGGAAAACAGGCACCTAAAGTAGCCAAGAAAGGTGAAAAAAGAGCCGGCAAAAAAGGAGGAAAGATTGGTGGAACTGGTGAAAAGAAACGCAAGAGAAAGAGAAAGGAAAGTTATGCTATTTACATCTACAATGTTTTGAAACAAGTTCACCCAGATGTCGGAGTTTCAAGCAAAGCTATGAGCATCATGAACTCATTTGTCAACGACATCTTTGAGCGCATTGCTTCCGAAGCTTCGCGTTTGGCTCTTCAAAACAAAAAGTCGACCATCTCTTCTCGTGAAATTCAAACCGCAGTACGTCTTCTCTTGCCTGGAGAACTTGCAAAACACGCAGTCAGTGAAGGAACAAAAGCCGTCACAAAATACACAAGCAGCAAGTAAACCAACGTCTACCAAACACAAACGGTCTTTTTTAAGACCACACATCTTTAAAAAAACATTTACTTGGCGTCACTACAAGTTAACCGAAGTTAATAAAACTTCTAAATAATGTGCTTAAGAACACTAGCCTACATTTAAAATACTTCCCCATGTGTGTGTGTGGATTAGCTTCACTTTTCATACGTATTATTAGCTGTACTTGCAGAAAAGACAAGTACATTGATCCATGTTATTGCTTACATTTAACTTAACCCAGCTTTTCACGGAAACACTCCCAGGCAAATTAACCCTACAAAGTATTTCTAAATTTTTTTTGTGTCATATATGACATAGTATCGTATAGCAATAAATGTAACTGTGACAAGACTTTACACATTGTGTAATTTGGAAGCGTGCACAAAGTAATGTTTTAAAAGATTTGTGGCTATAAAAATAGCCGTTTTTGTTGAGCAATGACAACGCTTAACCTCCGAATCCGTAAAGAGTTCTTCCTTGACGTTTTAAGGCATAAACAACATCCATAGCGGTAACGGTCTTGCGTTTAGCGTGCTCTGTGTAGGTTACAGCATCACGAATAACATTCTCTAAGAAAACCTTCAGTACACCTCTGGTTTCCTCATAGATAAGGCCAGAGATACGTTTGACACCACCTCGTCGAGCAAGACGTCGAATAGCAGGTTTTGTGATTCCCTGAATGTTATCACGAAGAATTTTTCGGTGACGTTTAGCACCTCCTTTTCCCAATCCTTTACCTCCTTTTCCGCGTCCAGACATATTGATATAGTTGCGTACAGAACGAGTACAAAAACAACGTTTGAGTTAACAGAATTCAGACAGCTTTAAAAAGAGGCCATAAAATTACCTACTGCTCGTGGAAACACCCTAATTAACCAATAGAGTTGCGTCATTACAAAATGTTCCGAACATTTTGTACATTTTTTTAAGTAAAACTGTAGTTTTTTTAAAAATTCGTGGTCTTAATGTTTCAGTAAGGCAATAAATTTGGCATCGTTGGAATTCGCCAAACCTTCTGCTACTTACTAAAAAAAAAAAAAGTCAAAAGCTTTTGTGTATCAGAAGATACAGCCGTTTTCCCGTAGCCAAAAAACACAGATTTTATAAAAATGTTAAAGTAATGAGCGTAATGTCATTATGCAGCCAATCAGAAATTACTTTCTTAGCACCAATCAAATGGTTTGTTTTGAACCTTAGCTGTCAATCAATATGAGAAATAAAACTTTGGCGCGATAGTGCATTTTAGACCGTCTTGTGTATCCGTACTACATCGACTTCTTAAAATATGGCTCGTACAAAGCAAACTGCACGTAAATCTACTGGAGGAAAGGCTCCACGAAAACAACTCGCCACTAAAGCTGCGAGGAAAAGCGCACCAGCTACTGGAGGAGTGAAAAAACCACATCGTTACAGACCTGGTACAGTTGCTCTCAGAGAAATCAGAAGATACCAGAAGTCAACCGAGCTCTTGATCCGCAAGTTGCCTTTCCAGCGTCTTGTGCGAGAAATTGCTCAGGACTTCAAAACAGATCTGCGATTCCAGAGCACAGCCGTTATGGCTCTGCAAGAGGCTTCTGAAGCGTACCTTGTTGGCTTGTTCGAGGATACTAACTTGTGTGCCATTCACGCAAAACGAGTTACAATCATGCCTAAAGACATCCAGTTGGCAAGAAGAATTCGTGGGGAACGTGCCTAAGCATCTTACCAAACAAAAAACGGCTATTTTTATAGCCACACATCCATAAAAAATATTACGGCTAGCTTTTTATATCAAACTTTGTTCTGCTTTCTGTTTAAATTTTATGCTACATAAAAATTTTATGCTACATAAAGTTTGACAATGTTAAAAATATGAAGGGCAAGAAAAGTAAAAGCAAGAAAATAAGAAATTTAAAAACGAAAATACTTAAACTTAGGGAATCTAATCTTAAAATTACTCTTTTTTAACTGTTTAAGTGACTTAAACAAGTTTAACTTTGTACCAAGATAATGTTTTTTTGTAAATGTGTGGCTATAAAAATAGCCGTTTGTTAATGTAATAGCCAGATACACACAAATTATTTTTTTGCGGTCTTCTTTGCTGCCTTTTTGGGAGTCTTTTTGACCTTCTTTGCTGCAGGTTTTTTAGCAACAGGCTTCTTTGTGGGTTTCTTAGCTGCTGGTTTCTTAGCCGAGGCTTTCTTTGTGGCAGGCTTCTTTGCTGCTTTCTTTGGCGTGCTCTTCTTTGCTGGCTTCTTTTTTGGTGTACTTTTCTTTGCAGTAGGCTTCTTTGCCGTTGGCTTTTTTGCTGCGGCCTTTTTCTTAGGTTTTTCTTTTTTTACCTGACCTAGCTTGAATGATCCAGAAGCACCAGTGCCTTTAGTTTGAATCAAATCGCCTGATGTTACTCCTCGTTTAAGAGCCATTTTCAGATGATGATCTGAGTTTTCAGCAACTTTGTAATTTGCATGAATATATTTTGTAATAGCTTGGCGAGATGAACCACCGCGTTCCTTTAGGGTAGCGATAGCAGCCTTGATCATGTCCACATATTTAGGGTGATCAGCTGTCTTCTTTGCAGCAGGTTTCTTCTTGGGTGCGATTTTCTTTGGAGAAGCTGCTTCACTCATTTTTAATGTTTTCTTACAACAATCCAACGATAAACGATGCTTGTTATCACAGTAGAAGTATACTAAACATTACCGTGTAAATGAGATATAATTTAAGACGGTGCGAAGTATGCGGACGTAAAAGTACCACTCCCGGGAATTGATTTGGCGCGAAAACAGAAATGTGTGTTTCTGTACATCGTATAATGTCCGTTTTGGGAGCCGCGACTATGCGAAAGCATGTTAATTTTTATTTGTAGCACGACGCAATAGTCTGAAAGAGAAGCTGCTGGAGTTTGAGGTCTTCAGCATTACATCTACTCTGTTAATTTGGGCTTCTTCCGCGCCCGTGTTAGGATTTTCATAAAGCGTTCTTTGGTTTGCGTTGCGTATGTCGGCCTACATCATCGACACGGCCTGTTTCCGGCTATTAGGAGCAATTCATATATTGGGCACTGCGTTTCGACTTTTTTATTAGACCACAGTAAAAAAATTCACTCACAGAAGTCCCTTTCTTTCATGGCTACAAACACGAAGAATTCTGTCGTAAGTAAAACGAATGCGCAAGCCAAAATAACGATGGGGCGAAGTCATAAGCATCGCCCTGTGGCCCAATGGATAAGGCATCTGACTACGAATCAGGGGATTCCAGGTTCGACTCCTGGCAGGGTCGCACTGTCGCATTTCGGCTGCATGGTCTACTGTGTAACGCGCGCGCACGTTCTGGCGTAATGCGTTGATAAACGGAATGTACGCAGTCATATTGGAAAGTAATATCACGCACTTAGTATCGTCGCCTTTGTTAGCATTCATGTAAGTTACCATCCACTCGCTACAGTCGCTCTCCATCCTACGGCTAAATCAACAGCCGTGATTTTTACTATGTCGCCGTCCATCC
Organism: Hydractinia symbiolongicarpus; assembly: GCF_029227915.1. NCBI lineage: Eukaryota > Metazoa > Cnidaria > Hydrozoa > Anthoathecata > Hydractiniidae > Hydractinia > Hydractinia symbiolongicarpus. The sequence goes on along the minus strand of NC_079883.1, from coordinate 7,348,743 downwards.
GTACGCGGTGACAGTTGTAAGCTTTACAGTAACGTGACATGCTCCACAAGCAGTTACGGTGTGTGGACGATGCCTATCATGGCAACGCTTGTTCTTTATCGCTTCTCGGCCTAATGGCTAAGATCAAGTGTAGTATCTGTTCTTATCAGTTTAATATCTGGTAGGCCATTCTCTGAATGGTCAGTATATTAATCTGATTTTTGGCCTTGGGTCATGGAGGTGGATTCATTCACGCCGTGACCACGGGTTGCCTTGGTGTTGCACTATTACCGATGGCGGCCCACATAAGCAATAAAAGAATAATAGCAGTCCTCTTTCCGACGGCACTCTGCATAGTCTACGGCGGGAACAAAACGCGTACACTGGGGGAGAATACAGCCTATGCCCCGCGACACGGCAGTTTATAACACACTCAAGCCACAAGCATTAACAAACTTTGAAGGGTACCCTCATGCTACGGTGCAGTTCCAACTCATACTTACCTGACGGGGAAGTAAAGACTGATCAATGAGGGTTTTCTTCCAGAGTGAGGCTCTTGCATTGCACTACGCTTGGGCTGACCTCTGCGATTACTGCAAACGTCAGTAACTCGACCGTACAATTTCTGGTAGTGGGGGCCTGCGTCCGCGCTCGCCCCCTCCTTAAGTCAAAATGAATGAGCTTAGAAAAGTTGCGCGGCCAAATGTCGGTGGTGACTTAAACGCTAAGGTAAAACCTCGCTTGGCTGTTACGAAACGTGATTGCGATATAAGTCCTCGGAAGGCGGCGGAATTTTATTTTATTTGCCATTCCGTCAGGGTT